>NW_027128320.1:0-39834 GCF_037325665.1 Littorina saxatilis
CCCTCTCTCTCTCTCTCGCCCCCCTCCCTCTCTCTCTCTCTCCCGATATCTCTCCCTCCCTCTCTCCCTCTCTCTCGCCCCCTCTTTCTCGCCCCCGTCTCTCTCTTTCTCGCCCCCTCTCTCTCGCCCCCCTCTCTCTCTCTCGCCCTCTCTCTCTCTCGCCCCCCCCTCTCTCTCTCTCCCTCCCTCTCTTTCTCCCTCCCTCTCTTTCTCCCTTGAAGTTAAACACAGGCAGCAAAACAGTACTGTGTGACGTCACAACTTGTCTGGACGAGGAAAAGAGTGCACAGGTTGTAACCTTAAAAGGTGACTGCCTACCTGCATGGTGATAGGGAGTGGTACATGTCTGCATGTTGGCTGTGTCGACCAAGTTCACTGTACTCTTGATTAGATTGAACTCCTCGTAGTAATGTTTAGTCTGTCGTTTGGCTCGTATTGTGAGAACACTTGGGATGTGTGCGAGAGACTGTCTGAACGGCCGTCCCCCGCCAACCCCCCCCCCCCCCCGCCCCCAGACCTCTATGAAATTCTGCTGACTCTGCACTTTTTTATGATTATATGATGTGTTCATAGGTTAAAGTTGGTGCGACCGTATGTTTAACAAACTATTATGTTTCTAGTTTGTATAACTCATTATTAACCGATGATATATATTTCTACCGATCATTACTCGAATTGCCCACACTAAAGAGACGGATCCGGAATGGAACTCGACCCCACGAAAATGTAGCTTGAAATCTGTTCTGCATAAAATTACTGCAGATGCGTAAAAGAATGTTAGGCAAGAGACACATATATCCCCACCATACGCCATATGACTACTGCAGCTGCGTAACGTAATGGTAAGGAAGAGACACATTTCACAAACGACGTTAAACACCAAATAAAGAAAGAAAGACACATTTCACCACGTACGTCATAATCTTATAATAATTACTGCAGATAGAAACAGAATGTCAGGGACGAGACATGACATGTATCACCACGATCTTTCAGCAAGGTGTTAGCGGCGTGCAAAGAGCTAAGCCTTGTGCAATCCCCCCAAATCCTTCTGGCCTCACCCTTCGGCCTCACTGGTGACATTTGATCAGGAAACCCGTACAGCTGCTGATATTCTGGAAGACGTTAGAAAAGAAAGATGTGATCCTCTAAGTGCACTTCCGACAGGAGGTCGTCATTTTAAACGCCATTTAACAGCGTGATGGCGCACGACGATCAGAGTGTAATCGCCGCCATCTTTGAAGCTTGGGTTCTATTCAACCACGCCGTAACCACATCTGATGGCAGATAGAGGGGCTCGGTTTGAAGAGGTGGATGTCCCATCTGTGTATCTCCGACAGCGAGTTAATGCTGCCATTGAGGTGGAAGAACACTGTTTTAAGGACTGGGTAAGCCTACGGTCTCATGCCTGTGTATCCCCTTCCAAGCCCATGCAAACACTGAATTTTGGATACAACATTTAAAATAGCTCAGTTTTAGGAGGTAGGGTTTATCTGCAATCTGTAAGTGAAACGAAGTAGAGAGGAGTTGGAGAGAGAGAGAGAGAGAGAGAGAGAGAGAGAGAGAGAGAGAGAGAGAGAGAGACAGACAGACAGACAGACATAATGAGAGAGAGAGAGAGACAGACAAAATGAGAGAGAAAGAGAGGAAGAGATACAGACAGACAGACAGACAGACATAATGAGAGAGACAGACAGACAGAATGAGAGAGAGAAAGAGAGGGAGTGACAGAGAGATAGAGACAGGTACAAGCAGACAGACAGACAGACAGACATAATGAGAGAGACAGACAGACAGACAGACAGACAGAATGAGAGAGAGAAAGAGAGGGAGTGACAGAGAGATAGAGACAGGTACAGACAGACAGACAGACAGACAGACAGACGTAGCTAGCGCCCTGTCTGACTTTCCCCTCTTGATTGACTACTGAATGATGTGTGATCGTCACTGTCACCATTCATCATTCACACAGCCAGGGTCGCGTGTGACGGTACACAGACGCAGCCAGGCACGGACATAAAGCCGTGTGATGAGTTGCAACTGATTTGGAATAATAGTGCAAACTTACTTATCGGAAAAAAAAGATTGAACAAAGACAGTGACATCTTCAGTTTATTCGTTTTGCTGGCTTGTCAGTTTGATTTAGTGTTACTCATTCATTGACAGACAACGTCCACTCCCCCAATTACACAAACACGCACACACACTCTCTCTCTCTCTCTCTTTTTCTGTCTTGTTCGTTCGTTCGTTCGTTCGTTCGTTCGTTCGTTCTCTCTTCCTATCTCTGTCTGTGTGTGTGTGTGTGTGTGTGTGTGTGTGTGTGTGTGTGTGTGTCTCTCTCTCCCTCTCTCCCCCTCTCTCTCTCTCTCCATCTCTCTCTCTCTCTCGTGGGTCACTTCTCCAAAGAGAGGGTCGAAGAAGAGTGCAGAGAAAAGAAGTTGAGGGACAGCCTGAACGAGTGGCGCTGGCTTTGTTAGCTCTGTCTGTAGAGAAAAGAAGTGGTTTATTTCTAATTTTACCTCTGGAAAAAACTATAACTTTCGTTTTGTTTACATTAATATTTAGACGCCATTTTAAACAGTATTCGTGCATTTTGTTTAAACATTCTTGCAGGTTTTTTTCAGACTCTGAGCAGATCACAGTATCATCCGCATACAGTAATAAAAACATCTGAAACAAAGCATTTACATCAGTATCATCCATTCCAACCAGAAAGAGAAAAGAAGTTGAGGGACAGCCTGAACGAGTGGCGCTGGCTTTGTTAGCTCCGTCACATTTGCTCTGGGCCCGTACAAACACACGGCCTGCGGTACACCTACAGTTTCTGTACATTGGCCTGTACATCTGTGTGTGCATTGTTGAACATTGCTACACGGTACGTGTGACAACTGGTGGGGTTGGCTGGCTACAACGTGTACTTTGGGGTGGTATGTGAGAGAGACGGTATATACCTGGCAGTTTCTGCTCGTGAACGCAGGAGAGAGAGAGAGAGAGAGAGAGAGAGAGAGAGAGAGAGAGAAAGAGAGAGTGAGAGAAAGAGAGAGAGAGAGAGAGAGAGAGAGATCTCTATCAAGGAGATTTACAAAGGGACAGAGACAGACAGACATAGACAGACACAGAGACCAGACAGACATCAATCAATATGAGACTTATATCGCGCGTATTCCGTGGGTACAGTTCTAAGCGCAGGGATTTATTTATTTTTATTTTTTTATGCAATTTATATCGCGCACATATTCAAGGCGCAGGGATTTATTTATGCCGTGTGAGATGGAATTTTTTTTTACACAATACATCACGCATTCACATCGGCCAGCAGATTGCAGCCATTTCGGCGCATATCCTACTTTTCACGGCCTATTATTCCAAGTCACACGGGTATTTTGGTGGACATTTTTATTTATGCCTATACAATTTTGCCAGGAAAGACCCTTTTGTCAATCGTGGGATCTTTAACGTGCACACCCCAATGTAGTGTACACGAAGGGACCTCTGTTTTTCGTCTCATCCGAAAGACTAGCACTTGAACCCACCACCTAGGTTAGGAAAGGGGGGGGGAGAAAATTGCTAACGCCCTGACCCAGGGTCGAACTCGCAACCTCTCGCTTCCGAGCGCAAGTGCGTTACCACTCGGCCACCCAGTCCACATAGAGACAAACAGACGGAAAGAGGAGTCACATTCAATTAACGTTCTCATCGATCAGTTCACCCAGTTTCTCAAAGAAAAAAACATGTGACAGGGAGAGACATACAGAATGGACAGTGAGAAATAAACAAGAGAGAGAAAACCTAGACGTCCGGCCTCCCATAGTCTTCTCATACATTAGCACAATGTTAGATAGAGAGAGAAAACCTAGACGTCCGGCCTCCCATAGTCTTCTCATACATTAGCACAATGTTAGATAGAGAGAGAAAGACGTCCGGCCTCCCATAGTCTTCTCATACATTAGCACAATGTTAGATAGAGAGAGAAAGACGTCCGGCCTCCCATAGTCTTCTCATACATTAGCACAATGTTAGATAGAGAGAGAAAGACGTCCGGCCTCCCATAGTCTTCTCATACATTAGCACAATGTTAGATAGAGAGAGAAAGACGTCCGGCCTCCCATAGTCTTCTCATACATTAGCACAATGTTAGATAGAGAGAGAAAGACGTCCGGCCTCCCATAGTCTTCTCATACATTAGCACAATGTTAGATAGAGAGAGAAAACCTAGACGTCCGGCCTCCCATAGTCTTCTCATACATTAGCACAATGTTAGATAGAGAGAGAAAACCTAGACGTCCTGCCTCCCATAGTCTTCTCATACATTAGCACAATGTTAGATAGAGAGAGAAAGACGTCCGGCCTCCCATAGTCTTCTCATACATTAGCTCAATGTTAGATACTAAGAGAGAGAAAGACGTCCGGCCTCCCATAGTCTTCTCATACATTAGCTCAATGTTAGATACTAAGAGAGAGAAAGACGTCCGGCCTCCCATAGTCTTCTCATACATTAGCACAATGTTAGATAGAGAGAGAAAACCTAGACGTCCGGCCTCCCATAGTCTTCTCATACATTAGCACAATGTTAGATAGAGAGAGAAAGACGTCCGGCCTCCCATAGTCTTCTCATACATTAGCTCAATGTTAGATACTAAGAGAGAGAAAGACGTCCGGCCTCCCATAGTCTTCTCATACATTAGCACAATGTTCCCCGAGCTGAATCCTTACATCATACACCTGGCGACAGTAATGTGTAGCGGTATCCTTCAATTACGCAGCTGCAGACAACAAAGATTGCTTTTCTGCATTCATAACGAGTCACCAAGACGTCTTTGTGGGAACATAATCCGCTGTAAGTCCATCAAAGTCCGCTTCGGCCACCTTTCCGCTGTCCACTTGCTATCAAAGTCACTCTAAATCTGCTGTTTCTGTTTCACCTTGGCGGCTTCTCCGTTGGCCGTTTCCTCCTCAAGCCTGTCCTGATCCGTCGTGGTCACTGACACTGTCCTCTCGTGCTGATTGTATGGCCGTCTGGGGATGCTACGGTCAGCGCGGTGAGCTGAGGTGAGGGGAGGGGTGGGGGAGGAGAGTTTATGGACGTCGGAATGGCCTTGGTGTGTGCCGCGACAGTGGCCAGTTTCAGGGCAGAATCGCCAATAGCAACATAAGGCCAAAAAAAAAATAGGTCTGTTTACGGTAACATAGGCCAAAAAAATAGGGTCGGTAGGTCGGGATTTTTTTTTTTTTTCTTCCAAAAAACCATATTTTTACGTTATTTTGCAAAAAAAACCAAAAGATTTTTTTTTTTTTTTCTTCCCCAAATGCCAAAAAAAAGTCTAGGGTCGCGCGAAAAAAATAGGGTCGGTCGGGTTACCGTAAACAGACCTATTTTTTTTTTTTGCCTAACCAGTCACTTCTTTGGAATGAGTGATCCTCGATTAAAAATGTGTTGTTTTACCATGTTAAACTTAAAGCGAAGCGAGTCCATCATCTCAACTTTAATTGGCCTTCTCCTGATGGTTCTTCATTTTATCGCTGGTGTCTCCTTTTTAAGTCGCCATTAGAATAATGCGGAGCTTACTGGATTCGCTCTGTCTGTTTGTTTGTTTGTTTGTTTGAGGCAGGCGGGCGGTCAATCGGTCGGTGTTTGTCGGGTAAGACTTGTATCTCTGGGTCAATTAAGCTCAAATTTTGTGAAATTGTTAGGAATAGGCTTTTTTTATGCAAAAAATTACATTACATTCAGTCAAACGGAAGATATTAGCTTTTAACGGACACACCGAGCCAGGGGACGAAATCAGGGGACGAAACCCACTGACGTGTGTGGGAATTCCCGCAGGTTACTTCTCTTTCCCATTTTTGGTTCATACACTGATCTATATTTTTATATCAGTGTTTTGGTTTGGCAGCCGCCATGCTTTTGTTCAATTTCATTTTACGTGCTCCGATATTTGGATGCTTCGTTGGACAGTGGAGTTTGTTTTATTGGTGTGTGTGGTTCCGTGGTACGCACTCGTTTGCCAAATAATGTTTTGGTCTTATGTTATTACTAGCATTTTGTTTCTCACTTCGACTCTATATATATTCTATAAGAACCAGACAGTGTTGTTTGTTTGTTCGTTCATGGGCTGAAACTCCCTCGGCTTTTACGTGTATGATCGTTTTTTACCCCGCCATTTAGGCAGCCATACGCCGCTTTCGGAGGAAGCATGCTGGGTATTTTCGTGTTTCTATAACCCACCGAACTTTGACATGGATTACAGGATCTTTTTCGTGCGCACTTGGTCTTGTGCTTGCGTGTACACACGGGGGTGTTCGGACACCGAGGAAAGTCTGCACACAAAGACTCTGAGAAATAAATCTCTCGCCGAACGTGGGGACGAACTCACGCTGACAGCGGCCAACTGGATACACATCCAGCGCGCTACCGACTGAGCTACATCCCCGCCCATCAGACAGTGTAAAAGTATTACCATCAACATACTCAGTTTGCTGAAAAATAACTTTGATTTGAGTTATCTCCCTTCCTTAGGAACGTTTTAGAAGATAGTAGAGATTCAGGGCCAAAAACATATAAATATGTTATATTCGGATTAAAAACAAGCTCTTAAATTTTAAAAATATAAAAATTAAGATTAAAATAAAATTTCCGAAATTGATATAAAAACAATTTCATCTTATTCCTTGTCTGTCTGTCTGTCTCTGTTCTCTTAGCTTCCCCTCTCTGTCGGTGACTACTCTCTCTCTCTATCTCTCTCTTTCTCTCTCTTTCTCTCTCTTTCTCTCTCTTTCTCTCTCTCTCTCCCCTCTCTCTCCCCCCCCCTCTCTCTCCCCCTCTCTCTCTCTGAATATGGTTTGAAACAGTTTTGCGTGACTTAAGGTCGCGGCCGGTTTGGAATCCGGGACGGACACGGGTCAACTGTTTGACTGTATCCATGTCCCACCCCCGTTTCAGCACATGGCGGCGTATTGACCCGTTATGGTCAACCCTTGTTCTTGCTGATTTTATTGTCGTCAGCGTAATGGATCGGGGTGAGAAAATTGGGATCTCGTCGACCTTGAACTTTTCTCGACTCTCTCCGCGGCCTTCCTGCACGTGAAACCGGCCACATGTTGTAAACTCAGGAGTGCAGGTCTGAGGCTGCCATGATGGAAACCGTTCTCGTCTCAAGGTCACGAGTTATAGTGCTTCCAAGCCAAAGTCTCTTCTGAATCTGCTTCCATCTCTTCTCTCGTGTTGTGTCGACTTCCAATCACACTCAGTTTAAATCTGTCTCCGGTCACCCCTTCGCTGGTCACTCCCCTCGCTGGTCACTCCCCTCTCCTGGTGGCTTTATTGTCGTCGGGGGAAGCTGAGGTCAGCTGAACGGATGGCAAGGGGAAGGTTGGCGGCGACCTTCAAGTTGTCTCATTGTCAGGTAGAAGTGGTCTCGCGATGGACAGGCCGGGTGCTGAGACACGCGCGTGGAAATTGGAAATGTCCAGTGTAATGCATGGCTATTTAGGTTTGGGAGTGTATGTTGGGCGGACGCACTACAACATCGAGAGAGAGACAGAGAGAGAGAGACAGAGAGAGAGAGAGAGACAGACAAAGACACAAACAAGCCAGCTGAGCCATAAGGACCCAGACCCAGACAGACCCAATCAGGTCCAATAACGAAGCGGCCAAGGACGGTATCGACCAGGCAGGCAGGCAGGGGGGGGGGGGGGGGGCTGTTTACCCGTGTTGTGACCGTCAGGCCCGTCACTTTGTTTGCTCTCACATGTCTCCTCCTCACCCTACCATACACCCCCCCCCCCCCTCCTCACCCTACCATACACCCCCCCCCCCTCCCGCCATTACACACACGCACCCTGTTCTTGGTCTGTCCTTGTCCGATCACTCGAGTCCTCCTCCTTTCCTCCGACCCCCCTGTGTGCGACATGACAACACGGCCCAGTGGCAATGTGATCAAGGCAAACTGCTTGTCTCATCTTTATATTCAACTGCTGGGTTTTTCTCTCCATCTTTTGAACTGCTGGGGTCCTATCAGTCTTTGAAATTGTTTTTTCTCTCAATCTTTGGAACGGCTGGGGTTTTATCTCAATCTTTTGAACTGCTTTGGTTCTCTCACTCTTTTGAACTGTTTGGTTTTCTTTCAATCTTTGGAACTGCTGGGTGTTTCTCACTCTTTTGAACTGTTGGGGTTTTCTTTCAATCTTTGGAACTGCTGGGGTTTTCTTTCAATCTTTTGAACTGCTGGGTGTTTCTCACTCTTTTGAACTGTTGGGTTTTTCTTTCAATCTTTTGAACTGCTGGGGTTTTCTTTCAATCTTTTGAACTGCTGGGTGTTTCTCACTCTTTTGAACTGTTGGGTTTTTCTTTCAATCTTTTGAACTGCTGGGGTTTTCTCTACATCTTTTGAACTGCTGGGTTTTCTCTTCGCCTTGTATGGCTTTTTCTTCTTTGTCAGTTGCTTTTTCTTTTTCTCTTCCCCCCTCCACCCTTCCCCCCTCCACCTGTCCCCCTCCCCCCTCCACCTGTCCCCCTCCCCCCTCCACTTGTTTGTGTGTTAGGATGGAAAGGGGGTTGCAGCGAGGAGAGAGGCGATTTCTTCCTGGCATAATGTGGTTGTGTCTACGATCAAAGATATTCCAGGCTACGAACCCAACAAAAGTGCTGACTGAATATGTATCAGACAAAATTTAGGAAGGAAATAAAAGTATCCGAATAATACGGTAAAAAGTGTACCTTTTGACATTTATATATATGCATTATATATACATTTCACGTATCATGAAGATCAAAGAAAACTTGTGAAACTGCAGTATAACTGTTCAATGAACTCGATACCTTCAGCTAACAGACGAGGACTGAGGGACTCCCGCAGTGGGGCACTGCGGTTATGAAATTAAAGGCCCCTCCTGTTTTTGGAACCGCAGGAGCTTTCTAGTTTGCTGTTAGGTAGATTTTTGGTTCCTCTTTCCTGTCATGCTCTCTTTTTCTTCATGAATTCTTTTCTTTTTTCTGCCTTCTTGCTCATTCACCTGTATTTTTTCCAAAAATCTCTTCTCTTGCCGCTTGTCTCGCGATTCATGTATAGTTTAATCTGTTAGTGTTCTGATGTAAGTCCAGCAGTAGATAGGTTAAGCCTATTTTAACATACTGGAAACTGGTAATCTTCCAGTAGGTATTAATTTAGTTTTACTAAAGCCTGCTGGGACACAAGTAATGGGTTAGTGCATTTGTAAACAGGAATCGCTTGACAAGTGGCCCCCTTCATCCCCCCTTCCTCGTCCTGATATGGCTCTGCGTAGTCGGCTGGACGTTAAGCAACAAATAAACAAACAAACAAACAGACTGAGGGACCAGCAATGACGCACACTGTAAGGCTGGTGATAAAACTTACACTGGTCACGTCTCCCTTTCAGCTTTTGCATTAATGGTCATACTGGACACGTTTGTTTTCATGTAACCTTGTGGAAGTGGAACTGGATGACCTCCATAAAGCACGACCTCTGGCAGACTGGAAGCAAGGCTAGATCATTGTCTCGGCCAGCCTTGATTGACTGCGAGTGTACTCTCGTCGGATGTCGCCACTGATGAGACTTTGCCACCTAGACCAGCCTGTTCCTTTGGTGTAGAGCCCTCAACGGACCCTCGTTGCCAGAAGGATCGGACTTGACTTCGGACACTGTCCGGACTGACATGGTCTGTGGGCCTTTCTGTGTCCATAGGGGTCAGCCGGTCATTGGCCGGAGACTGACCGCTCACTAGCACAAACCGTTTGGTCACTGCTCTGTCCCTGTCAGTGTTTGGGGAAGGGGATTAGAGGGGGGGGGGGGGGTCGGGGTTTCAGATGGGATTATCACCTACCTCAGACACTGTGGGTTGATCCCTACATGCCTTTATGTCTTACATATAGGGGATGACAGTGTATTTAAAGGGGGGTGGGGTGGGCGGGGAGGGGGGGGGGGAGGATTTGGACGCTGTCCGTGTCTGCGGTCTGCAGGTTGTGACTGGTTGGTTGTGGATTAACTTTATTTTGTTGACGTGTCTGTCATGATGGATATGTCAGACCTGTTTACACTACACATTGAGCGTAGTAAACTACGATTTTGGTCCCCAAACTACGCAACTACGCATGCTTGTCTTATACTACGCAAACGTTTCGTTTCGACTACACATTTTGACATTTTGAATACGCAAAAACGCGAGCGAGTTCCGATCCATAATTTTGTACTAACCTGTTGTGTACTGCGTGCAAAACATGCCCGGCGCCCGCGAGAGTAGCGTAGTCAGTTGGTCTTGCTGCTGTTATTACAACTATCGCGGGCGTTTCAGCACATACTTTTCTGAACGCGGTCACTTCGTAGCTCATTCTTTCTGGAGGGAAAAAAATGGCTACAGCGACGAACACGGATTCAGAAGACTTTGGCGATCAACCGCCACGGAGCAAAAAAAAGAAGCTTGGTCAAACTCCCAGCAAGGCTTTTCTGCCAAAGTACTATGAGGAGCATCCATGCCTAGTTTCGTGGAGAAAAGGGAAGCATTTTGCCCACTGCACTGTGTGCAACACGGCTTTTTCAGAGAAGCACAGTGGGCTTTACGACCGTGTAACCGCCACAAGAAAAGCACTTCTCATGAGGAATTCGAGAAATCCCGACCAAAGCAGAGGAAAAATTGGACTGTTTTGTGAAGAAACCCGTGCCAGGGAAAGAAGACCAAGACAAGCTCACTTTTGATAGATCGGTAACCAGAGCAGAGGCAATGACCTGCCATATTATTATTATTGCCGACGCAAACCTGTTCTGTTTATATGCAAATTTGCCTTCATGTTGATACACATACTCCCAGTCCCTACTTTTTGTGACTTGATGTTCTCAGATTGTCACAGGTCTGGAATAGGGGGTCCCACTGTATATGAACTGCATACCCCTCAACATAGCTTTTTTTTTTAACAAATGCATGGGTGAAACTTTTCCGCCTTAGGGCGGAAATCCGCCAAATGAAATTGGTCAAATAAAGAATTCCTTATTTTGAAAATCTGTAAAAAAAAAAAAAAAAAATTTTTTTTTTTTCGCCGGCGATCCGATCTGTATTTTCTCTAACACAGTGACCGGAGATCGCTGAATCTTTGTTTCCCTGAGCGCGCGAATTCTTATCGGACTACAGCTTGGCATATGTTATCATTGTTTACTGTGCAAATTTGTGTGTTTGAGATACCAGGAAAGGCCTACTTTTACCCTTAAAAAGCCTGATTTTTCGTTTTCTTCCGGCACCCCACCAGGGCGTGGGCCACCCCTGGACCCCGGCCTCATTTTCCTTATTTTTAATTCTGATCAGTTTCACCCATGCAAATGTTCCAAACTAGTTAATAATTTTTTTCTTAACAAATAAACTTAATGCTTGGCTTGTATTTTTGTGGGGGCTTTGTTTGTATTTGTATGAGGAGTATTGTTCACATTGTAATAGTTTTGTTTGGAGTGTTGAGTGTTTGTTTTAGTACGGTATAAGTAACTGTTCTGATTTGCGGTTTGGGTTGATCAAATTGAAATACTACACATTCTCCTGCCAAACTACACATTTGCCTTATTTTCACACCCAAAACTACACATGGTACATTTCAGGGGTAGGCAGGTCTGATATGTTGAGCTTGAAGATACGTGGTCATATTTGTGAAAGGGAGCATTTCATTCAAGACCGCTGCTCATGCACACACACACACACAGACACAGACATACACACACACACACACACACACAGACACACACACACACATACAGACACACACACATACAGACCCACACACACACACACACACAAACACACACACACACATACACACACAATCATCAGGATACTTACCAATTCATACGTACTCACAGACAGAAAAAGAGTAAGAGGAACCAAGGTCACACAACTAATGAGAAAATGATCAGTTCTGCCCTTCTGCTTCTACCTGTTAGACATTTCACTGCTGAAACGTTAGTCTCACTCCGTTCAAATTCATTCCGAACTGCAAACCTCTTGTATTACTCATTCTGTCCGAGTAAGATTGTTGCAACATGAAACGTCAGTCTTACTCCTTTCAATGTCATTCCGAACTGCAAACCTCATGTATTAATCATACTTCTCACTCGCTTAATCCCAAACTGTACATTCTTCATTCACACTGCCCCAGTAGGATTTCATGCGCCTTGGGACCTGAAAAAATGATAAACGCATTGAAACGTTGACAAGAGAATTATTATAAGATCTTCCATCAAGTCATTTATAGCCCAAAGATTGTGTAACGGTAATGTCAAATACCCATTTATGGCAAGTTTTATGGACACGTCACAGGCTATTAGGGTATACTTGCCAAGCTCCTTCGATTTTCCCTGTCTGGTATGACGTCATATCTTTTTTATAAATGTCGGCCGTCTGATCCATTTATTGATGTGGTAAAAGTTAGCCCTGTCCTCCTCGGGTGGGTGTTGTTCCAAGAATATGTCAGGAATTTATAGAGATGGACAATAAATGTCATCCTATGTTCTTGGCACTTTGAATATAGATACTTTGTCGTGAAAGTGTCATACGATTACAGTGTGCCTGTCTGTGTGTAAACAGTAGGAGTTGGGGGGGGGGGGGGGGGGGTGAGGAGCGATACTGTTAACTAACCCAAGCATAACAAGGTTTGGTTCTGTTTTTCCCCTGAGTACCAAGTGAAGAGAAATATATATAATTGTCTTCAAAAATCGTAAGGGGACTTGAATTAAATCCTCCCTTTCATTTATTTCAAATATTTCAAAGATAAAATCATGATAAATCTTGAATTTTCGTGGATTCTAGAATAAGCATTTTCATACTTTTGGGGGGCATCCAGTTCTCGCCCAAAATAGGGAAACACATTTTTTAAGACTTCAACATTATAAACAAATAACCAACGTAATTAGTATTGGATTATAAGAACTTGAAACTTTTTCAATCAAGAGTAATTCATTCGATTCATAGATTTGTTTACAATCAACCGGGGTTAAGGTGCTTGACTAGATGATTCTTGAAAGATTTCACCTTCATAGTGACCCCCACCATAGTTATTAGTTGGCAAAAAAATGCCACAGTAGCCTTCTAGGATATACCAGACGGGATTTAAGCAGAGAGAGAGAGAGAGAGAGAGAGAGAGAGAGAGAGAGAGAGAGAGAGAGAGAGAGAGAGAGACTTTAGCGTCATGTTGACATAGTCATAGGCTGACCTGCCGTGACCCCAATATTTGCATTGCTCTTTCCTTGCTCCCATGTTCGCGATATCCATTAAACGCGTGGCAGGTTTACAACTTTGATCTGCAATCTGACTGATCTCAAAACAGCTAGAGCATTCATGGGGAGTGGGGTGGGGGGGGGGGGGGGGAGGGGGTATATATGCACTGGCTCGAGGCATGCATAACATTAATTATGATGGACGTGGAGCAACGTTTGTTATTGCCTGTGTGTGGCCCCGTTTGCCCAGTAAATGGCCATTGCACTTGAACTTTGGTGTCAGTCACGGTTTCTGGTGGTCGACAATTAGCATTGGTGTCAGCATGAAGGTTGAACTTGGCTGTGTTGGCTTACAAAGTGATCCGAATGTGTGTGTGTGTGAGAGAGAGAGAGAGAGAGAGAGAGAGAGAGAGAGAGACGGACGGAGAGGGAGGGGGGGGGGGGCAGAGAACTAAAACACTTCATACAAAGGTGTGTTGTATCACAGACCCACTTTCACAGCTACAGGCCTTTCTTACTCCCTCCTGTTGCATTAGTTTGAAAGAAAAGAGATTCCCGGTGGTCCCATAAACGTCGTCATGCGTGATGAGGACTTTTCACGGTCGAGGGAAGGAAAAGGCTGTTCGCGTGATGTGACATCGCTCAATTGTTTAATACGCATCCAGGGTGTCTTTGAGACAGGAGCAACACGCAGCTCTGCTTTTCATTTTTTTAATTTTTTTTTTGTATCGAGCGACGGTCGACAACTCCGAAGCGGCTTTGTTCTGTGATGGCTTCGTCTGATTTGTCTCAACATCTGTGGCATTGTTCTGGAATCGCGCTAGCTGATTTTGCCTGACGTGCTCTTGATGGAAAAGCTGCTGCAGCATTGGTTGTAAGCGTGGGGTTGTTGCTAGGCGACCGTGTATTTTGACAGCGCTCAGCTGCTGTGCGTAGTCGTTTGTGTTTTATTATTTTGAAATTAAAATATCCTGTCTGCGTGGGTCGGTGTTGCCGTTTCTCTGCTTCCTGGAATAAAGCTAATTGCTTGAGGATCGACCCCCCCCCCTCCCCCCTCGTTTGCTTTTCACTTTAAATTCATTTTGTCTCTCTGAGGCTGTCTTTCTGTCTGTCTGTTGCAGTATCGGTCTCTCTCTCTCTCTCTCTCTCTCTCTCTCTCTCTCTTTCTCTCTTCCATTCGGATCCCTTTGTAAGACAACACATGCAGTCAAGCACAAACACAGATCTCTCCTCTATCATGAAGGCTCGACACCGCCCTCCATTACCCCGCCGCTTTTTGGCCAAGCCAGGTGACCCGACCGTAGTAACTGGCATAGACAGGTGCGACCAACACCGGACAGTTGTCTCTGGGCGGACACAGCTAGGGGATTGCATCCTGAGGATGATGAGCTTGGAGGAGAAGAGACAGTACAGGTGTTCTACTAATTAGTATGGAACACTTATCTGATTAGTTTTCTGGCTGCAGGTGATTGTGATATAAGTCGGGAGAACTTTTGTCACTCTCGCAATTGGCAGTCGTTCATTCAAAACTTGGTGCTAAAGGTGTAAAGTGTTTCTTGAGACCTCTTGTAATCAGTCGCTACACAACATCTATATAATAAAAGCAACTGGTCTGAAATGTATGACAATTCCGCGTCTTTGTTTTCATATGTTGTGTAGCGACTATGGTTTATTACTTTTGATTACTAACAGAATAATTACAAGCGCACTAATTACAGGCGAACATCGTGTTAAAGGGTGCTGCATAGCTGCCAACCCTCCCGGATTTTCCGGGAATCTCCTGAACTTTACAACTTCTCCCTGCTCATATTCAAAACTAAACGGTCCCCCTGGCTCCTGGATTTTGACTCTAGAAGGTTGGCAGCTATGGTACTGTCAGATGTCTGATAGGATTGTGATTATTATGAAATGTCAGGGAAAGCCGCGTGACCTGAGTGTTTAAATTCACCTCGCGTTCAACAGAATAAAATGTTGTTTAAACCAACAGGTGAGGAATTGTCTGTCAAAAATAGCATTATGTTGTCTCCGTTGGTCCGCTGAGGCTTGCTTCCATTGCACATTGAAGTCTGCCTTTAATAGCTTTGCTCCTGGAGGGCGGGTGTATTTCGTGATCGTGTTGAATCGATTTAGAAAAAAGAATGTACTTTTTTTTTATCGGTTGTTTTTCGTGATTGTCTTTGGTTACTTTTCATGATCGTGTTACGTCGATTATAAGACGACTTGGTTGATGTTGGTATGAGCTGTATGTCGTGATGGTATGAAGTCGGTTGAAAGAGGCTTTTTTGTTGGTTAGAACCTTACGTCGCGATTAGAAGAGGACTTGTTGTTGGAATGAGCTGTATGTCGTGATGGTATGAAGTCGGCTAAAAGAGGCTTTTTTGTTGGTTAGAACTGTACGTCGCGAGTAGAAGAGGACTTGTTGTTGGTATGAGCTGTATGTCGTGATGGTATGAAGTCGGTTGAAAGAGGCTTTTTTGTTGGTTAGAACCTTACGTCGCGATTAGAAGAGGACTTGTTGTTGGAATGAGCTGTATGTCGTGATGGTAAAGTCGACCATTGAGTGGGTGATGTAAACGCCACTGCTGTCGTAACACGTGATCATCGTGTTACATGATCTGCTTTCATCTCGTCGCTGCCGACGAGTATGTCGTGATTGCTTGCTGACATGATTGAAAAGAAAATGAGAGTTTTTCTAGGCTTTACTTACAGGAGAACGGCTACACAATCGTGATGGGCGTGATGCAAAGTGGAGACAACGTGCACTTTCAGTCTTTAAAACAAATCTGTAGTAGAGCTTTGTTCACAAACCAACCCTTTACGCTCCCATCTGTAACCTCACCCACACGGGGTCATTCGCGAACAGAATAACTCTATAGATCTTCATAATCTCTTTGAAATTAATTGTGTTTGTTTGTTTTTTTAGCCCTCGCGTAGAGCAGCTAAACTTAGTTTGTTTTTTTAGCCCTCGCGTAGAGCAGCTAAACTTAGTTTGTTTTTTTAGCCCTCGCGTAGAGCAGCTAAACTTAGTTTGTTATTTTAGCCCTCGCGTAGAGCAGCTAAACTTAGTTTGTTTTTTTAGCCCTCGCGTAGAGCAGCTAAACTTAGTTTGTTTTTTTAGCCCTCGCATAGAGCAGCTAAACTTAGTGGGTTTTTTAGCCCTCGCGTAGAGCAGCTATTGCTAAACTTAGTTTGTTTTTTTAGCCCTCGCATAGAGCAGCTAAACTTAGTGGGTTTTTTAGCCCTCGCGTAGAGCAGCTAAACTTAGTTTGTTTTTTTAGCCCTCGCGTAGAGCAGCTAAACTTAGTTTGTTTTTCTTTTTTTTTTGGTACCTGCCAAGCGGCGCATTTCAACAAGATCATTAGTTCTCCGTGTGTGGAATGAGGTTTTCCCTGTACTTCCCCTGCGGTCTCTTTGTCTTTTCAATGTATCTTCTACTGAAATACTTGCAGCATGTTTCTCTCTAATACCGGTGTATCAGAATTGTCAATACTGTCTCATGCATGTTTTACAGACAACCAAAGTAGTCATGACCACTTTCATTTTCAACCCTGTTAACTAAACAGAAGCCATACCCGTTATTTATGTGCTATTCTTTAACAGATATTTGTTGTTTTGTTGTTGTCTCCTGTAGGTGAATGTAGTTTGTTTGTTGTCATAATCATGTGCACGAAGAAACCCCGTCTGAGCATAAATATTTTTGAAGATGAAAGTCGCTTGTTCATGTCAATGCTTGCTGTTCTCTCAGGCGCCAGGAGACTGGTTCCGCGTAACTCTCACTTTCTCTCTTACACAAGTCGTATGCATTTAGAGCGCTTACTTCCCTTTGTTATCAGACCATCTGAGAATAAATGGCTTCATCCACAAATACTTAAACCTGTAAAAGAAACAAGAAACTCACAGCCACAGGCGTAGGCTGGTTGTTGTTTTCATGTTTATAAATGTATGTACATTTCATGTACAAGTAAATGGAAATAAAACATTGTTTTAGCCAAACAAGCAACTCATGTCCCGTTTTTCTTGTCCGTTTCAGGCACGATACGCACTCGCCAAGTCCTGGACAGAGAGACGTCGTCCCACTACTGGCTGACGGTGTACGCCCAGGACTCGGGCCTCGTGCCGCAGTTCGCCCGCCTCGAGGTCCTCGTGCTGGTCACCGACGTCAACGACAACGTGCCGCAGAGTCTGCAGCCAGCCTACTACGCCTCTGTGCAGGAGGGGGTGAGGAACGTGCCCAACGTGGTCAAGGTCAAGGCCGCGGATGGCGACAGGAACCCGCAGCAAGTTCTCCGCTTTGACATCACTGGGGGCAACCCGCAAAACTTCTTCATCATTGACCCGCTGACCGGTGAGTTGTTTGTTTGTTTGTCTGTGTCTGTCTGTCTGTCTGTCTGTCACTCTGTGTGTGGGGAGAGAGAGAGAGAGAGAGAGAGAGAGAGAGAGAGAGAGAGAGAGAGAGAGAGAGAGAGAGAGAGAGAGAGAGAGAGAGAGAGAGAGAGAGAGAGAGAGAGAGAGAGTCTGTCTTTCTGTCTGTCTGTCTGTCTGTTGCATGAAGAGCATAAATATTTTTGAGGATGAAAGAATCTCTGTCTGTCTGTCTGTCTATCTGTCTGTCACTCTGTGTGGTGTGGGGAGAGAGACGGTGGAGAGAGAGAGAGTGCATGTGTGTGTGTGTGTGTGTGTGTGTGTGTGTGCGCTATCTGTCTGTCTGTCTGTCTGTTTGAACTGGTGTGATCAGGGCTGTGTCATCCCGTGCTAAGAGAGAGAGAGAGAGACGGAGATGGTCGATACGCAACGCAAACACTGTCGCAGAAGGCTGTGACACGCGATCGCTTTACCTTAAACATCGACACTCGTCATAACCGTTTGAACCATTTTAATCCCGCCCTTTGAAGTCAGACTTGACATTCCACTCGCTCAGCAAACCCCGTTTTCCTTTTTACCTTTAACGCGGCGTCATATAGCATCCTTCCCTTACGGGGAAAAAAAAAATATATATAATGGAGGAGACCTCACTAAATAGAACATTGCAGGCCAGTATTGCAAAAGGGGTCTAAGCGGACCAAAAGTGGGTGCATTCCTGGTAGGTGCATTCCTGGTAGGTGCATTCCTGGTGGGTGCATTCCTGGTAGGTGCATTCCTGGTAGGTGGATTCCTGGTGGGTGCATTCCTGGTGGGTGCATTCCTGGTGGGTGCATTCCTGGTAGGTGCATTCCTGGTGGGTGCATTCCTGGTAGGTGCATTCCTGGTAGGTGCATTCCTGGTAGGCGCATTCCTGGTAGGCGCATTCCTGGTAGGCGCATTCCTGGTAGGTGCATTCCTGGTAGGCGCATTCCTGGTAGGTGCATTCCTGGTAGGTGCATTCCTGGTAGGTGCATTCCTGGTAGGTGCATTCCTGGTAGGTGCATTCCTGGTAGGCGCATTCCTGGTAGGTGGATTCCTGGTAGGTGCATTCCTGGTAGGTGCATTCCTGATAGGTGCATTCCTGGTGGGTGCATTCCTGGTAGGTGCATTCCTGGTAGGTGCATTGCTGGTAGGTGCATTCCTGGTAGGTGCATTCCTGGTAGGTGCATTCCTGGTAGGCGCATTCCTGGTAGGCGCATTCCTGGTAGGCGCATTCCTGGTAGGTGCATTCCTGGTGGGTGCATTCCTGGTGGGTGCATTCGTGGTAGGTGCATTCCTGGTAGGTGCATTCCTGGTAGGCGCATTCCTGGTAGGTGCATTCCTGGTAGGTGCATTCCTGGTAGGTAGGTGCATTCCTGGTAGGTGCATTCCTGGTAGGTGCATTTCTGGTAGGCGCATTCTTGATAGGTGCATTCCTGGTAGGCGCATTTCCTGGTAGGTGCATTCCTGGTAGGTGCATTCCTGGTAGGCGCATTCCTGGTAGGTGCATTCCTGGTAGGTGCATTCCTGGTAGGTGCATTCCTGGTAGGCGCATTCCTGGTAGGTGCATTCCTGGTAGGTGCATTCCTGGTAGGCGCATTCCTGGTAGGCGCATTTCCTGGTAGGCGCATTCCTGGTAGGCGCATTCCTGGTAGGTGCATTCCTGGTAGGCGCATTCCTGGTAGGCGCATTTCCTGGTAGGCGCATTCCTGGTAGGTGCATTCCTGGTAGGTGCATTCCTGGTAGGTGCATTCCTGGTAGGTGCATTCCTGGTAGGCGCATTCCTGGTAGGCGCATTCCTGGTAGGTGCATTCCTGGTAGGTGCATTCCTGGTAGGTGCATTCCTGGTAGGTGCATTCCTGGTAGGTGCATTCCTGGTAGGTGGATTCCTGGTAGGCGCATTCCTGGTAGGTGCATTCCTGGTAGGTGCATTCCTGGTAGGTGCATTCCTGGTAGGTGCATTCCTGGTAGGTGCATTCCTGGTAGGTGCATTCCTGGTAGGTGCATTCCTGGTAGGTGCATTCCTGGTAGGTGCATTCCTGCTAGGCGCATTCCTGGTAGGTGCATTCCTGGTAGGTGCATTCCTGGTGGGTGCATTCCTGGTAGGTGCATTTCTGGTAGGCGCATTCTTGATAGGTGCATTCCTGGTAGGTGCATTCCTGGTAGGTGCATTCCTGGTAGGCGCATTCCTGGTAGGTGCATTCCTGGTGGGTGCATTGCTGGTAGGTGCATTCCTGGTAGGTGCATTCCTGGTAGGTGCATTCCTGGTAGGTGCATTCCTGGTAGGTGCATTCCTGGTAGGTGCATTCCTGCTAGGCGCATTCCTGGTAGGTGCATTCCTGGTAGGTGCATTCCTGGTGGGTGCATTCCTGGTAGGTGCATTTCTGGTAGGCGCATTCTTGATAGGTGCATTCCTGGTAGGTGCATTCCTGGTAGGTGCATTCCTGGTAGGCGCATTCCTGGTAGGTGCATTGCTGGTAGGTGCATTCCTGGTAGGCGCATTCCTGGTAGGCGCATTCCTGGTAGGCGCATTCCTGGTAGGTGCATTCCTGGTAGGTGCATTCCTGGTAGGTGCATTCCTGGTAGGTGCATTCCTGGTAGGTGCTCTCCTGGTAGGTGCATTCCTGGTGGGTGCATTCCTGGTGGGTGCATTCCTGGTGGGTGCATTCCTGGTGGGTGCATTCCTGGTGGGTGCATTCCTGGTGGGTGCATTCCTGTACATGGTAGGTGCATTCCTGGTAGGTGCATTCCTGGTGGGTGCATTCCTGGTGGGTGCATTCCTGGTAGGTGCATTCCTGGTAGGCGCATTTCCTGGTAGGTGCATTCCTGGTAGGTGCATTCCTGGTGGGTGCATTCCTGGTGGGCGCATTCCTGGTGGGTGCATTCCTGGTAGGTGCATTCCTGGTGGGTGCATTCCTGGTAGGTGCATTCCTGGTGGGTGCATTCGTGGTAGGTGCATTCCTGGTAGGTGCATTCCTGGTAGGCGCATTCCTGGTAGGCGCATTCCTGGTAGGTGCATTCCTGGTAGGCGCATTCCTGGTAGGTGCATTCCTGGTAGGTGCATTCCTGGTAGGCGCATTCCTGGTAGGCGTGTTTCCTGTCTACCGGGTGCATTTCGTGTCGGAAAGTACGACACTGCACAATCTGGCCCCAAGCGCGTGATTCATCTCAACGTTGCTCCCTTTGTGACATCCACAACGCGGTTCGACTTGATGGATTTTCTCATTTCTTCACTTAAGATTGCAACACTGAGCTACTTTGAAAAATTAAAAAGGGTCGCATATCAATAAATATCAAATTTGTACCGGTGTGGCTAAGCATCACGTGACTCTCAGCGAGATCGGCGAAACGCTACAGGAAAAGGACCCGGGTGCATTCCCTGTATACAAGAAAAAAACGCATACAGGCAGTGCACCTGCAGGGAATGCACCCACCTTTGGTCGACATAGACCCCTTCGGCGCTAGTATTGTAGTCAGGTGTATTTTCCCGACTTGTGGGATCCCTGAGCGATGTTTGTTTAAATCGAACGAAAGCTTCGGTGGATGGCTCTCCAAGTTTTACGCTGTTTACACGCCTGAGCCATTTATCCCTTGGTCATATTAAGCCGGAGAGATCGTGGAGAACCCTTTATGCATAACGCAACCGCAATCTCTTGTCAAAACAGGGTTTGGAAGAAAGTGTGAGAACATGATACGTTGGGGGACACACATTTGAGCGTCTCTTCTCCGAGCCTTACATTTATTACTTTGACATTGGGAACGCAGAAGAAGAAGAAGATTTCTTTGACAAACTGTGGGTAAAGTGATCGACGAGAACATGTATTGAATGTGACTCGATCCTCTCTCCGTCTGTCTGTCTTTCGGGAAGCAACGGTTAATAGTTTGTTCCCGTCCCCCGGGATACAGGATGATACCTAGTAGCAAAATCATCAAATAGGTTTATGCTGTCATCAATGTCCATATCATTTTACAAAGATATCGCAGTGGTACGAGGTTCCCTTCTTCATTCTGAAGGGGGGGGGGGGGGGCATGCCAGATTGATGAAATAGGTTTAGCATTGTTGATTTGCTAACAGGGGAAACACCATTTCAGTCTCCGGTATATATCGAATGTGAAAGCCGAATAAAACCTTGAAACCTTGGGGAAAGCTCATATCGTTACAGAGGTGCATTAAAAGTGTAGCGTGCGCTTGTATGCGGACGCGCTTTCCAGCGTTCCAGGCGGTCCGGTTGACGGGCGAAATGTCTTTGCGACTTGTCATTAACGAGGCTCGCGCCAGACCAGAAACCTTGTATTCTCTTGAGTTCTCTCCACAAATAATTTGTGAAAGGAATGACCGAGGAGCTTACGGATCTAGGCCAGGTTAATTGAGCGTGCACACGCACGCACACATGCACGCACGCACGCATACGCACACATGCACGCAGGCAGGCAGGCACGCACGATTGCACGCACGCACGCACGCACGTACACACACACACACGCACGTACACACACACACACACACACGTACACACACATAGACACACACACACGCACTCACACACACACGCACGCACGCACGCACACACGCACACACACACACACACACATACACACACACACACACACGCACGTACACACACACACACACTTACACACACACGTACACAGACACACACACACACTAACACACACACACACACACACACACACACACACAAACACACACGTTAACGTGCGCTCGCGAACATTTTGTCTATAAAGTCAGAAGTATACTATTACATAGACTATGTTGTCTTGTCTTGCCGACTTCAGCAAACATTGCTGTTAAGGCTCCTCGTATTTCAGCAACCTTTTCTTCCCTTGTCGTTTGATTTGTCGCGTTTGCATCGCAAACAATGAAATCGTTATCCATTATCCGAAGTCTGTATGTGCTTGTCGCGACATTATGGATGTCATTATACTTTACTGCGTGGCTCCTACGCTTATTTTGCGCACAATTTCAGGCTGCAGACGACCCCTTCTCAAGCTAATCTTTTATGGGTGTTTTAAACTAATAGCACCACGAGGCAGACTCAGAGCCATGAAAAACATAAAGATTGCAGCGATGTTGACAGCTTAAACACTTACAGACCTTTTGGGACAGAGGGCTTTCTAAAGGTTCGCGACGCCCTGGAGCCCGGCTAGGGTAGGCTTTCTGAAGCTGTCTTTGTGAGGCGTTTGTATACGTGTGTGTCTTTTACGTCCCAAAGACTCGGGGTTAATCGGTTGGCGTTCCCTTTGATGTTTGGGGCTTAGGGCCGCCACAGTCCACCCGTTTTTAAGCACGGGTCAGAGGTCGCTTGTTCCTTACTTGGAGTGGCGAGAGAGTTTGAAGGGTAATGGTGCATTCTACTTCAATAGAGCTGTTCGTATCTTCGTATCTTCCGCTCCGATCCTTGCGCAGAATACTTGATAGAGCTTTTCGAATGAACGCAGAATACGTGATAGAGCTTTTCGAATGAACGCAGAATACTTGATAGAGCTTTTCGAATGAACGCAGAATACTTGATAGAGCTTTTCGAATGAACGCAGAATACTTGATAGAGCTTTTCGAATGAACGCAGAATACGTGATAGAGCTTTTCGAATGAACGCAGAAGAAGAATTATGCAGAACGTGCAGCTGGTTAGAGAAGGACGTCAAACGAAGTTGTTGCTGGTGCAGCAAAGGGGAAGGAATCTTTTGAGAGAGGGTTGTGTCGCTCAATGCATGCTATACCTATTTTGGTTGAGATCTCTCAAACTTGTGCAGAACTGTAGCAGATTGCTTGAGAACACACTCTGAATAGTTGGTCGCTGTGTATTTCGGAGATCCTAAAAATTCCGATAAAACCAGGTTCTAAAAGGTCTTAAAATTGGGGTTTATTTGTATCCTTTGTTAAAGGCCTTATTAACACAAGGCCTTATTAACACAAGGCCTTATTAACACAAGGCCTTATTAACACAAGGCCTTATTAACACAAGGCCTTATTAACACAAGGCCTTATTAACACAATACCTGTTTTTTACTACCTATTTTATTCATGTTTTTATTAATTAGTTAGTGGACGAATCTTTTGTAATGTATGTTTGATGGTGTATGCTTTTAATTAAGCGTTGTTGACTATGAATGTAGATGTAAATGCTTGTATAACTGTGTTTTAATTTTAAATGTGTCAAGCGCAAAGAGCATATACTTGTAAAGTTATGATGTTGCGCTATATAAATGCTCATTTATTATCATTATTATTAGTAGTAGTAGTAGTAGTACAACGCCCGTGTGTCAGTCTAACGCCGCTATTTGTCGTGTTTTCAAAGGACTGTGTTGTTCCCTTTGTTAATGTCTTTGTGTTGTTCCCTTTTGTCAATTTCTCTATCCGCCCAAATCTTCTCGGACAAAGCCCCAAACCCTCAACCATTGTGTGAGTGGTGACGTCCAGTCACTAGCAGCGAAGTGGACACTGACCAATGGTACTTTCAGGCCAACTACAGTGGGCGGTGTAGCGGTCAGTGATAATAGTCCTCCCTGACAAAAGCGGTCAGACAAATTGGCCGCGGACTACAAGTAATAAGTCGATGTCAGCACGCTATTGCTAAGTGGGCGTCATTGCACTGATGGGTTGATCAGTCAGCTTCTGGCAACAGTCACTTGCTCATCAATGATGGGTAATTAGTGTTTGCACGTTGATAGAACAGTCAGCTTCTGGCAACAGTGACTTGCTTACCAATGATGGGTAATTAGTGTGTTGCTTTTCAAGCTCGCTGGATCATAGTGTTGGCGCGGCTTTTTGACCGTCAGTCTGGGAATAAGTCGTTGCTTTTCAAGTTGGCTTCATCATATTGTTGTTTTTGACCGTCAGTCTGGGAATAAGTCGTTGCTTTTCAAGCTCGCTACATCATATTGTTGTTTTTGACCGTCAGACTGGGAATAAGTCGTTGCTTTTCAAGCTCGCTGCATCATATTGTTGTTTTTGACCGTCAGACTGGGAATAAGTCGTTGCTTTTCAAGTTAGCTACATCATATTGTTGTTTTTGACCGTCAGACTGGGAATAAGTCGTTGCTTTTCAAGTTCGCTACATCATATTGTTGATTTTGACCGTCAGTCTGGGAATAAGTCGTTGCTTTTCAAGCTCGCTACATCATATTGTTGTTTTTGACCGTCAGACTGGGAATAAGTCGTTGCTTTTCAAGCTCGCTGGATCATAGTGTTGTTTTTGACCGTCAGGCTGGGAATAAGTCGCTGCTTTTCAAGCTCGCTGGATCATAGTGTTGGCGCGGCTTTTTGACCGTCAGTCTGGGAATAAGTCGTTGCTTTTCAAGTTGGCTTCATCATATTGTTGTTTTTGACCGTCAGTCTGGGAATAAGTCGTTGCTTTTCAAGTTCGCTACATCATATTGTTGTTTTTGACCGTCAGTCTGGGAATAAGTCGTTGCTTTTCAAGTTCGCTACATCATATTGTTGATTTTGACCGTCAGTCTGGGAATAAGTCGTTGCTTTTCAAGTTCGCTACATATTGTTGTTTTTGACCGTCAGACTGGGAATAAGTCGTTGCTTTTCAAGCTCGCTACATCATATTGTTGGCACGGCTTTTCAGCCCTGGGACCCTGTCATTGGGCTTTTAGTGTAACTGCCTCGGCCCACTTGCCCTTGTAGCTCGCTCCCTCTCTTGCGGCGAGACCTCAGTCAGCGGAACTTGACGGCGAAGACGTGAAGAGGTGAAAGCGACTGCGAGTAATGGAGGGGTAAACTACACGGGCTAGGTGTGAATAATACCGATTTTTAAGCGAGGACACACTTTGTTCTCGACTTTTTGTGTCCCCGTTGGCAAGAGTTGAACGCATAAAAGTCCCGTTTGTGAATAGAGTGAAAAACTGCTGACAAGAAAGATGAACTGTTATGGGTAGTGAGGAGGAAAATGTGGCTTTTATGTTGACTTTTATGTTGACTGCTTTTGCCTGGGTGCTGTGTTTGACTCTGTTAAAAGTTGGCTTTATGGTGAGACTACTTTACGTCATTCAGAGGGCAGATGGAGTCGGTTCGCCGCATAATGTAGAAGGAATAAACGACTTGATTACAATGTCATTAACGCTATCATTACAAGGCGTCTACATGCGTTTAACAAGTGAAATGTAAAGGCTGCCACATTCAAGTGAACAGTAAAGGCTGCCACATTCAAGTGAAATGTAAAGGCTGCCACATTCAAGTGAAATGTAAAGGCTGCCACATTCAAGTGAACAGTAAAGGCTGCCACATTCAAGTGAACAGTAAAGGCTGCCACATTCAAGTGCAATGTAAAGGCTGCCACATTCTAGTGAACAGTAAAGGCTGCCACATTCTAGTGAACAGTAAAAGCTGCCACATTCAAGTGAACAGTAAAGGCTGCCACATTCAAGTGAACAGTAAAGGCTGCCACATTCAAGTGAACAGTAAAGGCTGCCACATTCAAGTGAACAGTAAAGGCTGCCACATTCAAGTGAACAGTAAAGGCTGCCAAATTCAAGTGAACAATGGTCGCGAAAACCGTCAATTTTCAACAGCCAAAATCCCACCCGACCCTTCAGTTTGAAAACAATTGTGAAAAAGCAGTTATTACTGTGTTCTCACCACTGCTGTGGCTCAGTTGAAAGTGTTCTCACCACTGCTGTGGCTCAGTTGAAAGTGTTCTCACCACTGCTGTGGCTCAGTTGAAAGTGTTCTCACTACTGCTGTGGCTCAGTTGAAAGTGTTCTCACCACTGCTGTGGCTCAGTTGAAAGTGTTCTCACTACTGCTGTGGCTCAGTTGAAAGTGTTCAAACGTCTTTGATGTACGCATAATTTGCGGGAAAGTGACATAGTTTTGACATGGTGTGAATACGAACTCTTTTTGGTTCAGAACAATTCGAGTGTACGCACTCTAATGCGCTGAGCTTAACACGATTTTCCCACAAAAGAAACAAACTGCATGAGCATTTTAAGTATTCCTTTCGAAGATAAGAGTCAGGCAATTATTCTTAGCAAACACACACACACGCACACGCGCACGCACACACATTCTTGCGGCTAAGCTATAATTTTTTCACGGCCCACTGTCCTGCAGGAAATCATCACTTTCAAGTCTACGCTCATCAGCCAGCAGTCATTGCGGGTTAATTACAACGGCTCGTTGGAGCATCCTCCTCAGACGTGCCTGGTCAGCTGACGCTTGCTGTCATTTGACCCGGGGCAAGGGCTGTGCCAGGTGGGGGGTGGAGGGAGGGTGATAATGTCGCGACGTCTCAATTGAATCGTCACGCGCAAAGTGGACAGTGAGGGAACAGAAAAGAAAAAAGGGGGCGGGAAGGAGGGGTAGGGGGGGGGGGGGGGATTGGAAGCTTGCTCAGCTAAATAACGGAGCACTCACGAAATTGACAACCTTTGGATACGGCGAAGGAGGGGGTGGAAACTAACTGGCGACGACTGAAACTTGTGAGTAGTCACTGACGAGTTAAGTGGACATCTTGGTCAATGAGAAATGAGGGAGGATGTAGGGGGAGGGCAACTGAAATGACCAGCAGTCACTGACGAGTTAAGTGGACATCTTGGTCAATGAGAAATGAGGGAGGATGTAGGGGGAGGGCAACTGAAATGACCAGCAGTCACTGACGAGTTAAGTGGACATCTTGGTCAATGAGAAATGAGGGAGGATGTAGGGGGAGGGCAACTGAAATGACCAGCAGTCACTGACGAGTTAAGTGGACATCTTGGTCAATGAGAAATGAGGGAGGATGTAGGGGGAGGGCAACTGAAATGACCAGCAGTCACTGACGAGTTAAGTGGACATCTTGGTCAATGAGAAATGAGGGAGGATGTAGGGGGAGGGCAACTGAAATGACCAGCAGTCACTGACGAGTTAAGTGGACATCTTGGTCAATGAGAAATGAGGGAGGATGTAGGGGGAGGGCAACTGAAATGACCAGCAGTCACTGACGAGTTAAGTGGACATCTTGGTCAATGAGAAATGAGGGAGGATGTAGGGGGAGGGCAACTGAAATGACCAGCAGTCACTGACGAGTTAAGTGGACATCTTGGTCAATGAGAAATGAGGGAGGATGTAGGGGGAGGGCAACTGAAATGACCAGCAGTCACTGACGAGTTAAGTGGACATCTTGGTCAATGAGAAATGAGGGAGGATGTAGGGGGAGGGCAACTGAAATGACCAGCAGTCACTGACGAGTTAAGTGGACATCTTGGTCAATGAGAAATGAGGGAGGATGTAGGGGGAGGGCAACTGAAATGACCAGCAGTCACTGACGAGTTAAGTGGACATCTTGGTCAATGAGAAATGAGGGAGGATGTAGGGGGAGGGCAACTGAAATGACCAGCAGTCACTGACGAGTTAAGTGGACATCTTGGTCAATGAGAAATGAGGGAGGATGTAGGGGGAGGGCAACTGAAATGACCAGCAGTCACTGACGAGTTAAGTGGACATCTTGGTCAATGAGAAATGAGGGAGGATGTAGGGGGAGGGCAACTGAAATGACCAGCAGTCACTGACGAGTTAAGTGGACATCTTGGTCAATGAGAAATGAGGGAGGATGTAGGGGGAGGGCAACTGAAATGACCAGCAGTCACTGACGAGTTAAGTGGACATCTTGGTCAATGAGAAATGAGGGAGGATGTAGGGGGAGGGCAACTGAAATGACCAGCAGTCACTGACGAGTTAAGTGGACATCTTGGTCAATGAGAAATGAGGGAGGATGTAGGGGGAGGGCAACTGAAATGACCAGCAGTCACTGACGAGTTAAGTGGACATCTTGGTCAATGAGAAATGAGGGAGGATGTAGGGGGAGGGCAACTGAAATGACCAGCAGTCACTGACGAGTTAAGTGGACATCTTGGTCAATGAGAAATGAGGGAGGATGTAGGGGGAGGGCAACTGAAATGACCAGCAGTCACTGACGAGTTAAGTGGACATCTTGGTCAATGAGAAATGAGGGAGGATGTAGGGGGAGGGCAACTGAAATGACCAGCAGTCACTGACGAGTTAAGTGGACATCTTGGTCAATGAGAAATGAGGGAGGATGTAGGGGGAGGGCAACTGAAATGACCAGCAGTCACTGACGAGTTAAGTGGACATCTTGGTCAATGAGAAATGAGGGAGGATGTAGGGGGAGGGCAACTGAAATGACCAGCAGTCACTGACGAGTTAAGTGGACATCTTGGTCAATGAGAAATGAGGGAGGATGTAGGGGGAGGGCAACTGAAATGACCAGCAGTCACTGACGAGTTAAGTGGACATCTTGGTCAATGAGAAATGAGGGAGGATGTAGGGGGAGGGCAACTGAAATGACCAGCAGTCACTGACGAGTTAAGTGGACATCTTGGTCAATGAGAAATGAGGGAGGATGTAGGGGGAGGGCAACTGAAATGACCAGCAGTCACTGACGAGTTAAGTGGACATCTTGGTCAATGAGAAATGAGGGAGGATGTAGGGGGAGGGCAACTGAAATGACCAGCAGTCACTGACGAGTTAAGTGGACATCTTGGTCAATGAGAAATGAGGGAGGATGTAGGGGGAGGGCAACTGAAATGACCAGCAGTCACTGACGAGTTAAGTGGACATCTTGGTCAATGAGAAATGAGGGAGGATGTAGGGGGAGGGCAACTGAAATGACCAGCAGTCACTGACGAGTTAAGTGGACATCTTGGTCAATGAGAAATGAGGGAGGATGTAGGGGGAGGGCAACTGAAATGACCAGCAGTCACTGACGAGTTAAGTGGACATCTTGGTCAATGAGAAATGAGGGAGGATGTAGGGGGAGGGCAACTGAAATGACCAGCAGTCACTGACGAGTTAAGTGGACATCTTGGTCAATGAGAAATGAGGGAGGATGTAGGGGGAGGGCAACTGAAATGACCAGCAGTCACTGACGAGTTAAGTGGACATCTTGGTCAATGAGAAATGAGGGAGGATGTAGGGGGAGGGCAACTGAAATGACCAGCAGTCACTGACGAGTTAAGTGGACATCTTGGTCAATGAGAAATGAGGGAGGATGTAGGGGGAGGGCAACTGAAATGACCAGCAGTCACTGACGAGTTAAGTGGACATCTTGGTCAATGAGAAATGAGGGAGGATGTAGGGGGAGGGCAACTGAAATGACCAGCAGTCACTGACGAGTTAAGTGGACATCTTGGTCAATGAGAAATGAGGGAGGATGTAGGGGGAGGGCAACTGAAATGACCAGCAGTCACTGACGAGTTAAGTGGACATCTTGGTCAATGAGAAATGAGGGAGGATGTAGGGGGAGGGCAACTGAAATGACCAGTAGTCACCAGGAGTCACCAGTAGTCACCGGGAGTCACCAGGAGTCCGGAAATAAGGGTCAAAACACAACACAAAGCTTCCCAACTAGTTCCTCTGACAAGTCGTTGAAAGTGTTAACAAACCAGGCAACAGTGTAAACTAGTGTCTACAGCAGTGTGCAGTAGATTAGTGAGGAAGTACAGCAGACAAATACGGAAACCATTTGTCACTTTTCGAGATGGAAGGATTGTGAGGGGTGGTGTTGGGGGTTGGGTAGGAAGACAGTCATGTCACGACGACCAACATGAATGGTCCCTCACATAATATTATGTAGACCCTGGGCAGCTGTAACGCCCTGACCTGCCGCGACCTCTGGCGGCATCTGTCCACCGTGTCAAGGGGAGGCCATCCATGGGGATCAGACTGCAATTACTGAGTTGTGGTCAACAGGAAAATAGTGTACAGCCTGCTGGCTTATTTACTACTGCCTGGCAATCAATTAGGATGATGGCGTGTGTACGTCTTGTACGTCTCTCGAGCTGCTGACAAGAGCGAAGTATTTGTGTGGGGGGTTGGAAATAGACGGATGTTCGGAATGAACTTTGTGGAGTTTGTGTGGGTTGTGAAAGAATTGCTTCCCTTGGTTTGTCTTGCTTTTCCATGGAAACGCTGAGTCAAGCTACACGTGACATTGTAGGTCAATAGAGAGATCTAGATGTAGCCAAGGTGGTGAACTTGTATGTGTAGCTATGCCGTCACACGTTCTGGAAATTTGGTTCAGATTCTCCACAACTAGAAATAAACAATGCGAAGCAGACGATCTAATTGCAGACAGTCACTTTAACGAAAGAAAGCCCGTCCAAACATAAATATGATACTGCTGTGGTTTGTGTATGCGCAACACACATATGCTAGAAAGCGACGTAGAATTACTATTATTTGGAAAATTGCACGATTCCCTCTGACTAATTCGTGTGCGGAAATGCTTTCTGTCTTCCGTGCATAAAAGTCCACCAACATTTACCTTGAATTTCCTGAAATCAGCACATTCAAATCCGCTAATGCTTACACCAAACCTGTACATTTCAGCTTACTATGCTGAAATTGTGCAGGCGCCGTGACGGAGAATATTTAGAATCAAACGCGGCATTTGAATTGAGCACGACCAATGTCTGGAATGCAGTGTACACGTCTGTCTAGCGCAGTTGACGGACATAGACAACACTGTCCTTAATGACAGAGCTGAAGGCAACAGCAAGACAGACAATAGTGATACAACCCCCCGGGTAATGCACAAACTCCACAAACAATAGTGATACAACCCCCCGGGCAATGCACAAACTCCACAATCAATAGTGATACAACCCCCCGGGTAATGCACAAACTCCACAAACAATAGTGATACAACCCCCCGGGTAATGCACAAACTCCACAAACAGTAGTGATACAACCCCCCGGGTAATGCACAAACTCCACAAACAATAGTGATACAACCCCCCGGGTAATGCACAAACTCCACAAACAATAGTGATACAACCCCCCGGGTAATGCACAAACTCCACAATCAATAGTGATACAACCCCCCGGGTAATGCACAAACTCCACAAACAATAGTGATACAACCCCCCGGGTAATGCACAAACTCCACAAACAATAGTGATACAACCCCCCGGGTAATGCACAAACTCCACAAACAATAGTGATACAACCCCCCGGGTAATGCACAAACTCCACAAACAATAGTGATACAACCCCCCGGGTAATGCACAAACTCCACAAACAATAGTGATACAACCCCCCGGGTAATGCACAAACTCCACAAACAATAGTGATACAACCCCCCGGGTAATGCACAAACTCCACAATCAATAGTGATACAACCCCCCGGGTAATGCACAAACTCCACAAACAATAGTGATACAACCCCCCGGGTAATGCACAAACTCCACAAACAATAGTGATACAACCCCCCGGGTAATGCACAAACTCCACAATCAATAGTGATACAACCCCCCGGGTAATGCACAAACTCCACAAACAATAGTGATACAACCCCCCGGGTAATGCACAAACTCCACAAACAATAGTGTTACAACCCCCCGGGTAATGCACAAACTCCACAAACAATAGTGATACAACCCCCCGGGTAATGCACAAACTCCACAAACAATAGTGATACAACCCCCCGGGTAATGCACAAACTCCACAAACAATAGTGATACAACTCCCCGGGTAATGCACAAACTCCACAAACAAAGGTCATGCCTTCATTGACATCTGAGTGGACGTGACGGACGCGGAAGACAGTGTCCAGAAATGGATGGCATTTAGGTTTGCCTCCGTCGCCGCCAGTAAATTATACGAAGGGAGTGTCGTGTCCGACGGACGGGGAAGGTGACTCAATGCCCACTAATTGATGGTATTGTTTTCCTTATTCGCCGCAAGAATATTACATGGAGGGAATGTTCTGCCGAAAAAAAGCTGATAGCTGACTTTATGATTACAGCGGGAGTTGTGGAATGATGCAGTAGGATGAAGAAGCACTGTATGTTGGTATTTGTAATACGCTTTATTGGCTATATGGGATGCATCTCGAAGGTGTATGCTTAAAAACGTGAACAAAGGATTGACACATCAGACAACGCTTAGTTTATGTAGTCTTTGTAATGAAATTGATTATATTGAACACTTCTTTTGGAAATGTAGTAAAATGAAATTGTTTTGGGAAAATGTTAGAAGATGTATATTTGTTAATACGGGAGAAAATATTATATTAACAGAAAAAGATGTATTGTTTGGTTATTCTCCAGAAGTGCAAACCCCCATAAACAAAATTATTAATAATATTTTGCTCATTTCAAAAATGTGTATCAGTAAGTATAGATATGGTAGACCTATTGATTTGAATGTGATGTTAGGATATGAATTAGCATTGAGATATTTCAGTATTGTGTAAATGTTGAAGGATGAATGAGGATACATTGTAGACGGATGCTTGAATTTTTTTTGGATTAAAAGCCCCACAATGATGTGCTTGGCAAATTTAAAAAAAAATAAATTAAAATTTTTTAAAAAAAAACACATCAGACAACGCTGATATTAAAACTCAAGCAAACTGTCTCTCCCTCCCCTCCTCTCTCTCTCTTTCTCTCTGCCTCTCTCTTACTCACTTTCTCTCTCTCTCTCTCTCTCTCTCTCTCTCTCTCTCTCTCTCTCCCTCCCCTCTCTCTCTCTCTCACTGTCTCTGTCTCTGTCTCTCTCTCTGTCTCTCTCTCTCTGTCTCTCTCTCTGTCTCTCTCTCTCTCTCTCTCTCTCTCTCTCTCTCTCTCTCGCTCGCTCGCTCGCTCGCTCGCTTGTAAACCACTCAATAATTTGGTTAATCCAAGTCCATCTTCACAGAAACATCTACGATGCTATCTCCAACGTAATATGTAGCAAACCACGGGAGACCCGCAAAGAAGAATAGTCGTTCCAACGACGCGAGCGGGTCACTTATGCAACGAGTGATTTATTGGAATACAAGAGTGGTGTCGGGAAATCGGACAGGAAACAATTTATTGTTGATTAGCTGCCCTGTGACATCTTGACACTGACATCAAATCCCGGTCAATGCCCAGAATTTATCACTCTTACCCGAGGGTCGGCCGTTAGTTCCCCGTCAGCTGTTGGCTCGATGGAATTTACAGTGCTACAAACTCATCCGCCTGAATGCTTTCTGTAGTCCAAACTTTTAAAACTTTTCCTAAAGTCGGAACAGCCTTTGAAAATTCCCGATGGCAGTCATGTATACTTTCCATTTCACTTTCACTGTATAAACAGTCCCTTAGCTATCCGAGTGCCCGATAACACTGAATGAAGTGGAGTGGATCCTTTCCGTCAGTACTGTACCTCGTCACCTCGATGTGTTCCTCTTCACACAACTCCCAGCACTATCTACACACTCATTCCTCACCTGAGCCAATGATCTACATGTTTATGGTCCGCCCCGTGATCGGGAGGTCGTGGGTTCGAACCCCGGCCGGGTCATACCTAAGACTTTAAAATTGGCAATCTAGTGGCTGCTCCGCCTGGCGTCTGGCATTATGGGGTTAGTGCTAGGACTGGTTGGTCCGGTGTCAGAATAATGTGACTGAGTGAGACATGAAGCCGGTGCTGCGACTTCTGTCTTGTGTGTGGCGCACGTTATAATGTCAAAGCAGCACCGCCCTGATATGGCCTTCGTGGTCGGCTGGGCGTTAAGCAAACAAACAAACAAACATGTTTATGGCAGTTGACCCGTGCTTACAATCAAAATGGCCGCTGCTCGCGTCATTCTCGTCAAACCCCGATCTGTTGTGATGCCGCGGAAGGCGGACATCAAACAAAGTGTCCTACATTCCCTGATAAAGTTGAACCTTTTATTGTCGTTCTCATGTACCACAACGACCTTTAAGGTTAAAGCCTGTCTTTAAATGGGGTCAAGTCGACTACGCAAATTATACTTCGCGAAGCTGGCCGCATGGAGCTTTAGCTGGGAGTTTTCGGTAAAAAGACTTCACGTAGTCTTCGCGGCGTCGACTTCGGCCTCAATAAAGGACCGCCTTAAAGAAGTCCTCGATGATGAGGTTTAGTCGGTCTTAACTAAATGAAGCTAACGTTACAGGGACCGCTCTAAAGAAGTCCTCGATGATGAGGTTTAGTCGGTCTTAACTAAATGAAGCTAACGTTACAGGGACCGCTCTAAAGAAGTCCTCGATGATGAGGTTTAGTCGGTCTTAACTAAATGAAGCTAACGTTACAGGGACCGCTCTAAAGAAGTCCTCGATGATGAGGTTTAGTCGGTCTTAACTAAATGAAGCTAACGTTACAGGGACCGCCCTAAAGAAGTCCTCGATGATGAGGTTTAGTCGGTCTTAACTAAATGAAGCTAACGTTACAGGAACTAGTTTAGGTTCAAAGAGTATGCAACGAAAGATTTCGGAGATGTCCTTCAGTTGTTTTTTCCATAATAAAACGTTTTATACTTTAGAACAGCGGTGGCGGTACGCACACTGTTCTAGAAAAGCTAAGGATCGACGATGCACTCGTGTGGCAGTAAGCTAGAGATAGGCGTGGTAGATGTCAGGGCCGGAGGGAGGTAGGTAGCTGGGTGAGAGCGGGGTATGTGTGTATCAAAGAATGATCTGTTACCTGTGTCAGTGTAACGGGGCGCGAGTTTGCTCACCTGTCCAGCGGGGAGATTGAGGAATGCGGGTGAGGGGGCGATCAGGTGTAAACCTGGGTCGTGAGCACTTGTTTCGGTACTTTCACTTGTTCTAGTTGCTGCAATTCACGACTGTGACACAGTTTTAGATCTTTAGGCTGTTCTCACAAACCTTTTTAAATCAGTTGATATGTCCAGTAAGTGGCGACGTCTTCCTGGCTGTCGCTACTCCGAAATCTCTTCAGCAAAATGAATAATCATATATGTGTGTTTTGAAATATTTGCGAAAATCGCGACAGTTCAAACTTAATGTAAAGTCAAAAACATCGTAAGCGAGAACCTTTATTTCTTGTGACGTGTTACGGCGTATTCACATTTCTTTCTTCATAATTATGTAGCTCATCTGACTAGGTAATTTTACTACGGGGAAAACAAACATACAAACTTGGTCGACAACTTTTGTTTCTTTCTTGTGTCGTGTTACGACGTATTCGCATTTATTCTTTCTAAACCAGCTCATCTGACCAGTTTATTTTGCTTGGTAAAAAAACAAACAAGCACAAAAATTGAAAGAAAGCTGACACTTCATTGCAAGATTTTTGAAGTTGAATTCTTTCCGCGTCTTTCTGACCCTCTTACTTTACTCGACCTTTTAACGGGGACACGGAGTTGGCTCATGTCCAGGGAATAAAAAACGACCTTACAGTGCAAGTCCGTCGTTTTGAATAGTTGACACGCACACACTGCAATTCTGCCCGTTATTTTGCTTGTCGCGTGTGTGGCGCAAACTGTAGAGGAAACACTAATGCTTTGGTTTAAACAAGGTTTTATTCAATTAAACATGGTATAAAAATAAAAATTAAAATAATACTTTAATAGGGACACGAACTCAAGCGAACGCTAACATTACGTACCCTACGCAGTTGGAGAATAATACAATTGTGATATCGGACAGAACATTACTAATGTACTATAGAACTATCTGGATCAAAATCAGAGTCAAAGTAAACCAAGCAAACAGTAAGACAGACCTAGCAGGGGAAAGATGGGCGGGGGTGGGGTGGACGGGGAAAGATGGGCGGGGGTGGGGTGGACGGGGAAAGAGGGGCGGGGGTGGGGTGGACGGGGAAAGAGGGGCGGGGGTGGGGTGGACGGGGAAAGAGGGGCGGGGGTGGGGTGGACGGGGAAAGATGGGCGGGGAAGGGGTGGACGGGGAAAGAGGGGCGGGGGTGGGGTGGACGAGGAAAGATGGGCGGGGGTGGGGTGGACGGGGAAAGATGGGCGGGGGTGGGGTGGACGAGGAAAGAGGGGCGGGGGTGGGATGGACGGGGAAAGAGGGGCGGGGGTGGGGTGGACGGGGAAAGAGGGGCGGGGGTGGGATGGACGGGGAAAGAGGGGCGGGGGTGGGGTGGACGAGGAAAGAGGGGCGGGGGTGGGGTGGACGGGGAAAGAGGGGCGGGGGTGGGATGGACGGGGAAAGAGGGGCGGGGGTGGGGTGGACGGGGAAAGAGGGGCGGGGGTGGGGTGGACGGGGAAAGAGGGGCGGGGTGGGGTGGACGAGGAAAGATGGGCGGGGGTGGGGTGGACGGGGAAAGATGGGCGGGGGTGGGGTGGACGAGGAAAGAGGGGCGGGGGTGGGATGGACGGGGAAAGAGGGGCGGGGGTGGGGTGGACGGGGAAAGAGGGGCGGGGGTGGGATGGACGGGGAAAGAGGGGCGGGGGTGGGGTGGACGAGGAAAGAGGGGCGGGGGTGGGGTGGACGGGGAAAGAGGGGCGGGGGTGGGGTGGACGGGGAAAGAGGGGCGGGGGTGGGATGGACGGGGAAAGAGGGGCGGGGGTGGGGTGGACGGGGAAAGAGGGGCGGGGGTGGGGTGGACGGGGAAAGAGGGGCGGGGGTGGGATGGACGGGGAAAGAGGGGCGGGGGTGGGGTGGACGAGGAAAGAGGGGCGGGGGTGGGGTGGACGGGGAAAGAGGGGCGGGGGTGGGATGGACGGGGAAAGAGGGGCGGGGGTGGGGTGGACGGGGAAAGAGGGGCGGGGGTGGGGTGGACGAGGAAAGAGGGGCGGGGGTGGGGTGGACGGGGAAAGAGGGGCGGGGGTGGGGTGGACGAGGAAAGAGGGGCGGGGGTGGGATGGACGGGGAAAGAGGGGCGGGGGTGGGGTGGACGGGGAAAGAGGGGCGGGGGTGGGGTGGACGGGGAAAGAGGGGCGGGGGTGGGGTGGACGGGGAAAGAGGGGCGGGGGTGGGGTGGACGGGGAAAGAGGGGCGGGGGTGGGGTGGACGGGGAAAGAGGGGCGGGGGTGGGGTGGACGGGGAAAGAGGGGCGGGGGTGGGGTGGACGGGGAAAGAGGGGCGGGGGTGGGGTGGACGGGGAAAGAGGGGCGGGGGTGGGATGGACGGGGAAAGAAGGGCGGGGGTGGGGTGGACGGGGAAAGAGGGGCGGGGGTGGGGTGGACGGGGAAAGAGGGGCGGGGGTGGGGTGGACGGGGAAAGAGGGGCGGGGGTGGGGTGGACGGGGAAAGAGGGGCGGGGGTGGGATGGACGGGGAAAGAGGGGCGGGGGTGGGGTGGACGGGGAAAGAGGGGCGGGGGTGGGGTGGACGGGGAAAGAGGGGCGGGGGTGGGGTGGACGGGGAAAGAGGGGCGGGGGTGGGGTGGACGGGGAAAGAGGGGCGGGGGTGGGGTGGACGGGGAAAGAGGGGCGGGGGTGGGGTGGACGAGGAAAGAGGGGCGGGGGTGGGATGGACGGGGAAAGAGGGGCGGGGGTGGGGTGGACGGGGAAAGAGGGGCGGGGGTGGGGTGGACGGGGAAAGAGGGGCGGGGGTGGGGTGGACGGGGAAAGAAAGAACGTAAAGACATGTAAAGAGATGAAAGTAGCAAGCGCATACAACAGAGAATTTACATAGTACATCATAAACTGTAATCCAGTGGCAGATAAGCAGTAGTTCGTTATTGGAGAATGCATACAAAATAGGGTCTGTCAGGTTGTTTAAATGAGTATGCGCACTGAGTCTTATCAACAAAAACGACCAACTATGTATGGCATTAACAATGTACGAAGTGTATCTCCTTCTGGTTGTGGGTCGATTAAAAGAGTTGTGTGGTGTTTTGTGATTGTGGAGTTATCTGTTTGACAGTTTGAGTGTAGGTTTGTGTTGGCTCGAATGTCAGCGCGAGCTGTAATTCTTTGTGTGTGTTCTTCTTTCCATGACCTCTTAATTCGTTTCTCGGTTGAAACAAGACTTTATACAGTTGAATCGTGATACAGTCATACATAAAAAGCGAATGGAAAACGAAGTGAAAGTAACTCAACATGACGTAGATCCAACAGTGGACGTAAGACAATTACAGTGGACGTAACACAATTACAGTGGACGTAGCAATAGGGTCCGATATTTAGACGAGACAAGTATAATGCCGACGAGTCGAAGACGAGTCGCATTATAGGCTACTTGTTCGAGTCTAAATATCGGACCCTATTGCTACGCTGAAAACACAATAGCGATTATAATAGCTGTTCTGACCTTGATTTGTTGTTCCAAACTTACAAAATGACAGTTTTTGCGTCGATGCGTTGATCTCAGGTTTTGATAGCAGACGCCGTTTCTTATGCGCATTAGTTTTGCGCAGGCGCCACACTGACTTTGGAAAAAAAATCGATTTGACAACAAAGCGAATGGAAAACGAAGTGAAAGTAACTCAACATGACGTAGATCCAACAGTGGACGTAAGACAATTACAGTGGACGTAACACAATTACAGTGGACGTAAGACAATTACAGTGGACGTAAGACAATTACAGTGGACGTAACACAATTACAGTGGACGTAAGACAATTACAGTGGACGTAAGACAATTACAGAGGACGTAACACAATTACAGTGGACGTAACACAATTACAGTGGACGTAACGCAATTACAGTGGACGTAAGGCAATTACAGTGGACGTAACGCAATTACAGTGGACGTAACGCAATTACAGTGGACGTAAGGCAATTACAGTGGACGTAACACAATTACAATGGAAGTAACACAATTACAGTGGACGTAACACAATTACAGTAGACGTAACACAATTACAGTGGACGTAAGACAATTACAGTGGACGTAAGACAATTACAGTGGACGTAACACAATTACAGTGGACGTAACACAATTACAGTGGACGTAACGCAATTACAGTGGACGTAACGCAATTACAGTGGACGTAACACAATTACAGTGGACGTAACACAATTACAGTGGACGTAACACAATTACAGTGGACGTAACACAATTACAGTGGACGTAACACAATTACAGTGGACGTAACACAATTACAGTGGACGTAACACAATTACAGTGGACGTAAGACAATTACAGTGGACGTAACACAATTACAGTGGACGTAACACAATTACAGTGGACGTAACACAATTACAGTGGACGTAACACAATTACAGTGGACGTAACGCAATTACAGTGGACGTAACACAATTACAGTGGAACCTCCCTTTGAAGACCTTGAAAATGTGAGAAAGTCAGGTCTTGGAAAGGAGGGGATCTTAAAATGAAGGTTATGAACAGAAACTCTGAAAAAGCAAGGTCTTAAAATGGAGGTTATGAACAGAAACTCTGAAAAAGCAAGGTCTTAAAATGAAGGTTATGAACAGAAACTCTGAAAAAGCAAGGTCTTAAAATGAAGGTTATGAACAGAAACTCTGAAAAAGCAAGGTCTTAAAATGGAGGTTATGAACAGAAACTCTGAAAAAGCAAGGTCTTAAAATGGAGGAACTCTTAATTTGGGGGGGGGGGGGGGGG
>NW_027128321.1:2500-11083 GCF_037325665.1 Littorina saxatilis
CACACACACGCGTAAAGACGTCCAACGCCAAAAGTAGCTGGGCTTTTTCGTAAGGAGTCAGAATGGGTCGGAAAGCGTTCAGAACACGAGAATATTCCTTCCACGACGAGTCTGTGCGAAGTGATGACCCCGTATCCCTCAGTTCCTTGAAAAACTCAGGGTAATGCTCACCCGTCGACTTGTTCATAGATGTTTCAACGACCCTGGTCAAGTCTATGACACTGTATGTTTCGCCCATATTCACTTGATTGATTTTCTTCAACAACTGTTGTCTGCTGATTTTGTTTAACTCCTCAACAGGAAAGTGTTGTGCCTCGCCGATGACGCGGACGAGATGTGATAAATCCGCCTCTCTCCAGGAAACTGGGACAAAGAAGATAACAAGGAGGTGCCAAGTCAAGATAATAAGTAATAAGAAGATGGTGCAGGTCACTGGCTTCTTGGCACGGGATAGGCCACGCCTGGGATGACGGAAGAGATCTTTCATTTTCCTGAAATTAAAAAAAGAGAGTAAAGAACATTGATGATGATGACGATGACGATGACGATGATGATGATGATGATGATGATGACGACGACGACGACGATGATGATGATGATGATGATGATGATGATGATGATGATGATGATGATGATGGTGAGGAGGAGAAGGAGGAGGAGGAGGAGGAAGAGGGGGGAGGAGGAAGAGGGCAAATGCAGGTAATGGTAATGATGATCAACTGTGTTCAATTTCTTAATCAGGCTGTCAGAGCAATTAAACAATCATTCGATCAATACAATTTGTTTTGGTTGGTTACGCAAGAAAATTGTACAAGATGGTATGTTAGTCCCTTTTGGCATACCGCACACAGTCTTCAGCCCCAGGTCGTGATCACGGGAAATGTTAATTACATTTTGGCGGGAGATGCGAACTGACAAAGCGCTTAAAGTTTCGTTTGGCATGCAACACTAAAAGTATGTGTGGTCATCTGTGTTTTGTAAAGCTTTTGATTGCTTATGTCGTTAGCTGTGACGGAAAGACAAATCGTTGCTTCAGGAATGCTGTGAGCTGCACTGCATTTGTAAAAGACACCTTTGGCTCATGGTTCAATGAATTCATAAACAAATTCTCACTTTGCACAAAAAGCAGTCATGATGTTAATTTTGGTATGTGACCAAGAAGAGGGATGGTCTTATCCGATATAGAAGCCATGTCGGGCCGATTCACACGCTAAAGACTGTGCCTTTCACGTTCAAGTACTAGTGAACTATCAAAAACTTCATCACAGCATCCATTTCTCAATGAAGAAAGAGAGAGAGACACAGAGATTGGGGGCGGTTGTTGTCTTATTTTCGTACGTAACCAGCAGATATATATTGATTTTCGTGTTAAAGACACATTATGCGCTCACTACACCACTGAGAGACAGACAGCGTGAAAGACACAGAGAGAGCGAGAGAGAGAGAGAGAGATAGAGAGAGAGAGAGAGAGAGAGAGAGAGAGGCAGAGACAGAGAGACAGAGACAGAACAGGGATAACGAAAGAGGAAGAGAGAGAGAGAGAGACAGGCAGACAGACAGACAGACAGACAGGGAGAGAGAGAGAGAGAGAGAGAGAGAGAGAGAGAGAGAGAGAGAGAGAGTGAGAAAGAGAGAGAGAGTGTGAGAGCGAGAGAGACAGAGACAGAGAGACAGAGACAGAGAGACATAGAGACAGAGAGAGAGAATCAAGTAACGTGAACAGTGTGCTGGGGTTTGTCCTTCAAATTAGCTTGCAAAGCACTGCCTCCCTGACAACCCAAAACACGTATTTGCTTATTTCCATAAAAAGCGACAAAGGCAAGAAAATGACAGTACTCAACACACATAATAGGTTTTGACACAAGTCAAGAGTGGAAAACCGAAGAGAAGAATGTTTTTTTTTGAAATTATTGATTACCCTATAAAAAAAATTCATGGACAAAAAATGTTTTTGTTTTGTCTTGCTTTGCCTTGTCTTGACTTGTGTTGTCAAGTAACATTGATGAGTCACATACATTTATGCAGTAAAGATACGACTTTTTTCAACATTGCCGTCTAAAGGACAAGTTACATTCAAATTTAGCACGCTTGTGTCTCACTTGATCTATCTGGGAACTGTTTGCGTTAATTCGAATACACTCATAAGGCACTTTTGACCTCTTCTCCGATGGAGTGTAACCTTACTTGAAATTGAAAAGACAAGCCTTTATTTCGCAATACTATCTAGGGTTTTGTTCAAATTTGGCACGCTTTTTATGGGGGCGAGGACGCCCCCATTCTATACGGATAGTTTCGAGGTTGACCATGGGCAGCGCCATTTTGTTGTGAAATACGTCATCAGTTTGTGTACACAGGAAGTTGTGACATCCGTCACCCTATGGGAGGGGTGACGTCAAAATTGTTCATCTGCAGAAAGTTGTGAAATCCGTCACCCTATGGGAGGGGTGACGTCAAAATTGGTCATCACAGAGTTTGTGTAACACAGGAAGTTGTGAAATACGTCACCCTATGGGAGGGGTGACGTCAAAATTGTTCAACAAAAACATGATATGTCCCATTGTGCAGGGTCAACTGCAACAAACTCAAACCGAGCCATTCATACCTAGCTGTATTTGAGTGACTTATATACCCGACATTTTTATTTCTTATTTTTAGCACAGGTGTAGGAAAAATCATGAACCAAAATGTTATTTATTTTCTAATTTAACTTTTTTTTTACAAATATGACCATGGTCTTTTAAACATACAGTGACATTAAACATTGTTATGTTAAAAAAAAGAAAAAAGAAAAAAAGCTTTTGTGCACAAATCAGAAAATACATTGTACATTTTACCTACAGGCCAAACCGTGAGTGTCTGTGGCAAAGCCCGACCCAGGAAATTGCACTGATTTTATATTTAGATCAGAGAGAAATTGTCAAGAACAGGCGCTTGCATTTGGATGTGTCCAATGATAGTAGGTTTGGTTGTGATCAATCAGAATAATGTAGGAATAAAAATGTATGACAGTTTAGTATGATGACATGTAATTCACATATGCTGAAATATGATATTATACATCATGTAATATTATTATGGCTGTTGCCATGACCATGAAACCCAACAAAGGTTTAATGTAATGTAATTCAAAATACCAAAACCGAGCACCTATTAATCTCGTCTTTGCGCGTGAAGATTGAGGCCGTCTGCCAGTAGCGGTTAGGTCATACAGTGGAACCCCTCTCTAGCGACCTTTAAAATGTTGACAAAAATCGGTCCTTGTGGAGGAGGGTCCTTACAGAGGGAGGGGGCGGAGTCAGGGGGCCACAAAGAAAGTCAGATTTAAAAAAAAAAAGAAAACAGAGAAGTTTGAGTTGCTGACGACCGCTCTCTCTGAAAGCAAACTGCTTCGATTTCATGTTTGTCCTTGGTGTCCACCAGTTCTGGTGCATGTACTACCCTGGCCAAGTTTCCTCTCAAGACATCAAAGAGACCGCCCCAGTATACTCTACAGCCTCTGGGCGAACCACCTCTCATAGCTAAAACTGGGTCAATGACCCCTGGGAAGAAGGTCAGTGTCTATAAAAATTTTACTCCTAGGCCTGCGGCCAGGGGGGGGGGGGGGGAGTATACCGGTACCATTTGAGAATCAGACCAAATGAGAATTGAACCATTTGAGAACATCCTTTTTTTTCAATCACTACATCGAAGGCCTGCGGCCCGGGGTTCACATGGGTTGGTTTGTTTGTTTGTTTCAAACCCACACCCATATACACACATTTCCCATTTAAACCATTTGTCGGCCCCCTGTCGATATTTATCGACTAAGTTCCTTGTCTATCATCTCGTCTGTCTTTGAACAGTTCGCAACTGCTCCCATGGGGTCGCCTTCACGCAGCGGGAGCGTTTAAACAGAGCTACCCCACCCCTTTACTTCTCTTCTTTTGTCTTATTTCTGCCTTACCAGTCCTTTCACCTATATTTCCTTCCAAGAAAACTCTCCCTACTATTCCCTGCAGTTTTCCAATTCTTTTCTTGTTGTCTTATTTCTACCTGACTGGATCCATCACCTTTATTTCACTTACCAGCACTATTGAATTCTCAGACTCCGTCCGTGATCTTGGCATCTTTCTTGATAGCGATCTCTCCATGAAACACCATGTTATGAAAGTCTGTCAGTCCGCTTACATCGAGCTTAAGAGAATAGGTTCTATCCGCCCATACCTTACTGAAGATGCCACCAAGACCCTTGTTTCCTCCTACATTCTTTCTCGATTAGACTACGGAAATTCTGTTCTCATTGGCTGTCCTCAGTCTGTCATCCATCCTTTGCAGCGCGTTCAAAATTCTGCAGCCCGGCTTGTCTGCAAAGCCCCTCAGTCCCAGTCCTGTTCCCCCTTGCTAAAGAAACTTCATTGGCTCCCTGTAGAGCTGAGAATCCAATACAAGTGCTGCTGTATCTGCTACAAAATAATATCTGGCTCAGCCCCATCCTACCTGTCTGACCTGTTCACACTCTATACACCCTCACGATCCCTCCGCTCCTCTGTAGACACTAGAATATTCCGTCTATCTTCTTTTAGTCGCAAACAGCACGGCCAGAGAGCCTTCTCCCACTCTGCTGCCGTTGCGTGGAACTCTCTCCCTTACACTATCCGACACTGCCAAACATTCTGTTCCTTCAAATCAAACCTTAAAACACACTTCTTCACCCAGTATTTTGATTAATTTTATTTCAACATGGTGCATTTTTGAATCAGGTGTTTGAATGTTTGAATGTTTTGCCTGTGTTAGTATGCTTGCAGATTGTATTGATGTAGTGTTTGAGTTTTCGTTGTTCACTTGTGTGCTGAATGCTGCTGCACATGCTTTTGCTTTGCTTTGTATGTATTATGTATGTTTGTCATTGTAAAGCGCTTTGAGAATGTAAAGCGCTCTATAAATCTCCCATATTATTATTATTATTATTAAAAGTCTTCTTTTCCACATCCTTATTTCTATGCACCCCGCATGTCGTAAGAGGCGACTAACGGATTCTGTTTCTCCTTTTACCCTTGTTAAGTGGTTCTTGTATAGAATATAGTCAATGTTTGTAAAGATTTTAGTCAAGCAGTATGTAAGAAATGTTTAGTCCTTTGTACTGGAAACTTGCATTCTCCCAGTAAGGTCATATATTGTACTACGTTGCAAGCCCCTGGAGCAATTTTTTTATTAGTGCTTTTGTGAACAAGAAACACTTAACAAGTGGCTCTATCCCATCTCCCCCTTTCCCCTATCCCATCTCCCCCCTTTCCCTCGTCGCGATATAACCTTCGTGGTTGAAAACGACGTTAAACACCAAATAAAGTAAGTTCGCAACTGTTCGTATGAGTAACTTTCTATACGCCTCAAAACAACGTCCCTCATTGTTTGGCCATTCAAACAATAGCGCATTCCATTCCCGATCCTAATTCTGGTAACCATTTTCTGCGTTATTGACCAATGGAGCGTTCCTTTGCGACAGCGCGGATTCTAACGGGTGTTTGAACGGGGCTTTCTTTGATTGGAACCACCAGGAACAATTAGTCTTGAGACGGTATGGAAAACAGTACAGTAATCCATTGGAGACGGGGTATGACTACCCAAATATGTGGGGGATCAGACACGCAAAAGCCAATTCGTGCAAAGAAACAAAGAAAACAAAGCGAGTACGCTTGAGAATTGCTGCTCATGTACGCAGAAGCAGAAGAAGAAAACGTACCAGCTACTGAGTGTTCATTGTTATACCCCCATTCCACGCATACGTTCTAGCTTCCGTTCCCAGCCGTCCTGAGGACGGCTGCCACAACAATGAGACGCTGCGCAAACGGCCATTTTGGGCATCTTTGAGCAGCGTCTGACCATAGTGGCAGCCGTCCCCAGGACGGCTGGGAACGGAAGCTAGAACGGATGTGTGGAATGTGGGTATGACAACGCAGTGTGTGAGAGCGTTCGCGTTGCGTTACCATTGCGTTAAGTTCCATTAACGATCAATGAGTTCCGTTGCCGATGTGTTAAGGTTCCATTACCGATCATGTGTTCATTTGGAACGGACGGGGAATGGCTAAAATTTTGAACATGCAGCCCGAACCCACCCGTCCCAACCGTCCCTACCGTTCAAAGGCGTTCCGTTAACGTCTATTGGCGTTCCATTAAGTTCCCCTCCCGATCTCTCCAATTCCCGTGCCGTTCCTTGGTCGCTACGCGGGGAACGGGACCTAGAACGGATGTGTGGAATGGGGGTATTAGCATCGAAACTGAAGCTTGGAGACATTGCATCTCGATGCAATCCGAATCATTGTAGGTGCAGTACGTGGCACAAGCCACCAAAAACTGTATAACGAATCGGGTTTTGTGCCCCTGAAAGAAAGGCGACGTCGTCATAAACTTTTGCTGTATTATAAAATTGTAAATCGTTTAACCCCAGAATATTTATATTCCAAACTGCCGGTCCTGGTTTCCGATGTAAATCCTTACCACAGACGACGCCCTCTTGAACGTAAGTTTCCATTGTGCAGAAGTGAGTTATATAAATCTTCATTTTTTCCTTCAACGACAGCTTTGTGGAATAATCTTCCAGAAAATATACAACAAACGCAGTCAGTTGGTGAATTTAAAAGGTATTTGACCGATGGAGATGTTGTTGTTCCACCGTATTATTATCTAGGCAACCGCCAGGGACAGGTACTTCACAGCAGGTTGAGATTAAACATGAGCGATTTGCAACAAGACTTAGTTAACCGACACCTCTCTGATAATTTAGAATGTACGTGTGGAGCATGCCCGGAAGATTCTGAACATTTCTTATTACACTGTCCAAAATTTAAAGAACATAGAACCATTTTATTCAATAGTCTGCCAACACACGTTCTGGACTGCAAAACACTCTTGTTTGGAAATACTGATTTAACTATATCTTTGAACACGAAAATATTCTCTGTTGTACAAGACTATGTTATGTTAACTAATCGCTTCGGCTGATATTATATTAACTGTGCAATTGATGTAGCCAGGCATTCTCTCCCTCCCTCTCTCTCTCTCCCTCTCCCTCTCTCTCTCTCTCTCTCTCTCTCTCTCTCTCTCTCTCTCTCTCTCTCTCTCTCTCTCTCTCTCTCTCTCTCTCTTTACCCTATTTGTATAAAATATAATTAAAGATTATCAAGATAAGTGTTGAAGCTATCACTTGTTCGCCATGTTTTGCTATCTGAATGTGTATTGATTATAAGTTCAAGAACGTGTCCATAAGCAATCTGCTTGTTAACGTTCTCAATGTTGTTATTGTTTGAAACGTGTGTATGTGAATTTGAATAAACACGCTTAAACCAAACTGAAGCTTGCCTGTTATAGGAAATCTGGGTTGCCTTCGCGAAAATAGGGAGCTGTCACAGCAATGTGCTTTAGGATAATTATATAACACTGTAATAATTAAGATTGTTGTATCTTATGTATGAATAATGTTGAACTAAGGTGGAGTTTTTTGTTGCAATTATTTGTGTTTTATTTAAAGACAGGAGAATGTACTGACGTTGTTAAAAATGTATTTTTAGCGTGGGAAAGCATAGCGTGTTGGACTTTATTTAAATAGTCTAGAAAGTTGATTTGTCAGGAAAAACTGAAAATATTGTGTCTGGAAGTCGTTCTGATAGGTAAACACTAGGGAAATGAGAATGGAATAATGTAAGTCGGAAAGGAAGTCAACTGCGAGAGCCAAGTGTTGGTTTGGCACAGTTTAAGGCCTTAAAGTAAATTACCGTCTTTATTATTTCATTGATATAGTTTAGGGAATTAGGGATTGTTTAACGTGCTTTATGTCAACGCTGGTAATTCTTTGACAAACTTCTTTCTGGCTATGGCTTACCAGAATTATATGCAGTCTCAACATGTAACAAGTCTCAGAGAGAGACAGAGACAGAGACAGACACAGAGATAGAGACAGAGAGAGACAGAGACAGACACAGACACAGAGATAGAGACAGAGAGAGACAGAGACAGACACAGAGATAGAGACAGAGAGAGACAGAGACAGACACAGAGATAGAGACAGAGACAGACAGAGACAGACACACACACAGAGATAGAGACAGAGAGAGACAGAGACAGACACAGACACAGAGATTTAGACAGAGACAGAGACAGACACAGAGATAGAGACAGAGAGAGACAGAGACAGACACAGACACAGAGATAGAGACAGAGAGAGACAGAGACAGACACAGACACAGAGATAGAGACAGAGAGAGACAGAGGCAGCGAGACAGAGACAAAGAGAGAGAAAGAGAGATAGAGAGAGCAAAGAAAGACAGACAAACAGACAGACAAAGGCAAATACTCACTCTGATTCCGGTGAAGGTTGAACTCTACTCAGTGGAAAAGTCAAAAGTGCGTGGTGTTTCAATACTGTTCCATTTCAACAAGTCAAATGATTAGCACCGCAGCGGTGTTACACTCATCTAACCAAGTTGATAAGTCAAAGTCAGCGTCTACATAAAGTGGTTCCCCCTCACCGGATTCTCTTTTTATATAGGCTACCCACATGCACATAATAATACTGGTTTGGGGGGAGGGGGGACTTGTGTGTGTGTGTGT
>NW_027128322.1:0-87000 GCF_037325665.1 Littorina saxatilis
AGACATACTGTAAATAAAACCACAAAGGAACTGAAAGATTGTACTTAATCACGCAATCTTGGAATCAGGGAACATGTATCTGACCATGCGAGTTAGCGTATCAGCGGATGAAAAAGGCAGGTTGTGCTCGATGAGAAAATCACTCAAGTACTTGAAGTAGGCTTCTGCTCTTGTTATTTTCCTTTCTTCGCTCTGCTCGGCGTCCTTTTCTTTGATGTAGCTGCTCACTGATGGTATTTTCTCCTTCAACGATGCATTTTGCTTGTGTCGAGTACTCTCGACTCTGTGCACAGGCGGAGGTATCGTCCACTGGACTACTACTATCACAGAAAGACTAAAGGCACATAATAGTTCAAACAATCATTCAACTGTATTTATTTGACCTTACACAGACTGTAGGAAGAGGCAAACCGTCTTTGAACAATATTTTTCCCCAGGAAGCGACTCCAAGAACACAGAAGACTCGAAGGTGAGTGTCGTACCTTGTAGTCTTTCTGTGATAGTAGTAGTCCAGTGGACGATACCTCCGCCTGTCGTGTGCGCCACCACTCGAACACGAGAAGTCCGACCCACACACAGTGCAAAAAACATGCGATTCACTCTTCTTGCATTTCACCAGACACGGCCACCTGGCTTGATAGTTTGGTATATATCTCTGAACAACTTTGGCCTTTTTGGTTAGTGTTTTGTCCACAGCGCGATCGGCCTTACGCTTCGCCTGACCCATGTCGACCAAAAACCGCGCGTTGACCGACAAACACCTTGGTGTGCACATGCGCGGACAAGCCTGTTCCGTAATCACAGTCCTGGTGAATACCATAATTTGACTTTGAATTTTCGCGCACGGAAAAAGGTTCTCGCGACCGGAATTTCCGATAGCTTTCCGTAATACCGGAATTAGGACCCCAAATCCGTAATAATTCCGGACAATCCGGGAGGGTAAACAGGTTTGCGCCGGTCAACTGTTTGTGCAGACCCAGAGCCGGTATCCATGTCCCACCCCCGTGTCACCACGCGGCGGAATTCTTGAGCCCGTTAAGGTCAGCACTTGTTCCTTTTTAAACTGTGGATGTTTTCAATATATCAGAGACATAGAAGAGATGCGTGAATATATAAAACAGACTCAACTCGACAGTTAGAACGTGAATCATGTGCCAATTTCTTGCATTCTTGTCGTCCTTTTCAGAAATCAACTAAGGGGAAGTGGTAAACACTACAATGTTCTTGTGTCTGAGATGGTTACTTCCCCTGTCGGTTTTGCTTCACTGATTTAAAATAGCCATCGGATCAGTGTTTTGCTTGCTTTGCATTGATCACAAACACGTGAGAGAGAGAGAGAGAGAGAGAGAGAGAGAGAGAGAGAGAGAGAGAGAGAGAGTGGTAGGGAGAGAGAGAGAGAGATTGTTGTTTGTTTAACGCCCAGCCGACCACGAAGGGCCATATCAGGGCGGTGCGCCACACACAAGACAGAAGTCTCACCCAGTCACATTATTCTGACACCGGCCCAACCAGTCCTAGTACTAACCCCATAATGCCAGACACCAGGCGGAGCAGCCACTAGATTGTCAATTTTAAAGTCTTAGGTATGACCCGGCCGGGGTTCGAACCCACGACCTCCCAATCACGGGGCGGACGCCTTACCACTAGGCCAACCGTGCCGGTCAGAGAGAGAGAGAGGTAAGGAGAGACAGAGAGAGAGAAAACGAACAAACGAACAAACGAACGAACGAACGAACAAACGAACTTTATTACTCAAGGATGGAGATTTTAGGCTCACGCCTAGTCTTACAATCTGTCCCTGCTAAACTAAGACATAAAAATAAAAACCATAAAAGGACAATTGTCAATCGCAATCATACAGTATTACTAATTACAACATTACCTGTACGAATACATAATGCATGATAGAACATTGAAATGTATATGTATGTCAATATAATACAAAGGAACAGAAAAGTCGACTCGCACACACACGCGCGCCGCATGCCTGCAATCACGTTCGCACTCAATACAACACACACACACACACACACATGCACACACACACACGCACATATACGCACACACACACCAACAACCTCATCATCATCATCATCATGATGATTATCGTCGACATCATTATCATCAACAAAATATAGAGAGGTTAGTGATAGCAATGCATTCTTGCTAGAAACAGCTTCAGAATGTAACTGTTCGTGACAACAGATATTTGCGAAGTGTTTAATCGTGCTTGACCCCTTTATCTCATATGGTAGCGAATTCCAAATTGTTGAGCCCGAAAACGCTAAACTGGTTTTATATAAATCAATACGGGGTAGCGGGGAAATTAATTTGTTTGAGCCATATCTGTCTGTTGCTTTCTGAAGTAATGATCGCATGTACTGTGGGGTCTCGTTTATTTGTACCTTAAACATTAAAAGCGCCTTATTAAATAATAACTGATCTTTAAGTGATTAAAAATTAAGCCTGCTAAGCTTTTGATCTGTTGATGTTTGCGGACCCGGCATGATAAGTTTAGCTGCGCAACGGTGAAGAGAATTTACTTTTTTTAAGTGAACATCGCTCCCGTCGCGATATAACCTTGAATGGTTGAAAACGACGTTAAACACCAAATAAAGAAAGAAAGAAAGTGAACATCGCTACAACCATCCCAAAGTGTAGATGCATAATTCAGATGAGGTAAAATATGACCAAAATAAGAGAGGGAGAGAGAGGGGGGAGAGAGAGAGAGAGAGAGAGAGAGGGGGGGGGGGGTTACAAGCTACATGTTCAGTTCTTCCTCCTGGGTATCAAGTTTATTATAAATAAGCATTCAATTTCTTCATGGGGCTAGTGATTCTTGGGTGGGTGGGTGGGGGTGTGAACAAGCTACATGTTCAGTTCTTCTTCCTGGGCGTCAAGTATTAGTTTGTGTATTTGTATTTTTAAGCGTTTTTCAACTTGTGGGTCTGAAATTTCTGCCAGCTGGTGGGCCAAAAAGTTAGCCCACATACAATGGGGATCTTGGATTCTTTGCTCTGATTTTTCTACCTTTCTTTCCTCTTTCTCAGCCCTTCTTTCTTCTTTTCTCTTTCGTTCTTCCTCTCTTTTTCTATTTGCTTCTGCGTTATTCGCATCCTCCATGTATTTGGCTAGTTTTGATATGGCTGGACCCTCTTCTGATGCCCTCCTCTTGCGGGTCAGGCTAGAGCCGGGTGGTGTAGTCTGGTCTGTCCGCTTCTGCTTCGGTGTATGGAATTCCACTACCAGTCCTTCGTCGCTTTCCGGGTCTGCTGTGCTGTCTGTGGTGGTGCCAGTAGAGCTTCCAGCTAGACTCTCCTGGTCCTCTCCTCCCTTATCTTCCTCGCAGTCAGGGGTTTCGTCTAGTCCTTCTCCGTTCTCGCTCTCAGTCCTTTGGTCCCCCTGCAAAATAAAAACATGTTTTAATATATGTGTGCAGGTACCAAGTACAGAAGAGGGGTGGGCCACCATTGCCAAGGCTTTCGAGGATAAGTGGCAATTTCCAAACTGCGTCGGAGCTTTGGATGGTAAACATATTGCTATCAAAGCTCCTATCAACGGCGGGAGTATGTTCTACAATTATAAAAACTTCCATAGCATTGTACTGCTTGCCCTGGTAGACGCCCATTACCGGATCATCACTTATGACCTTGGTGTTAACGGTCGCAACAGTGATGCGGGCATCTATGGACATTCAGCCCTCTCCACAGCATTGGAGGAGAACACACTGAATCTGCCACCCCCTCGACAACTGCCAGGAACGGACACATGTACCCCACACATGATAGTGGGAGACGAAGCCTTTCCGCTCAAAACATACCTAAACAAGAAGGGCAAAGCCCATACGACTCACACCTTGACCTTTACATGAGATCATGACATCATACACTAAGAACTGCTTTACACATTTTTCCTACCAAAATACATGTGACCTTGATCCAAGGTCAAGGTCATCCAAGGTCATGCAACACAAAGCTGTTAATTCAAGACATAGGAAGTACAATGGTGCTTCTACCATGAGATATGGTCACTTTTAGTGGTTCACTACCTTATTTTGGTCACATTTCATAAGGGTCAAAGTGACCTTGACCTTGATCATATGTGACCAAATGTGTCTCATGATGAAAGCATAACATGTGCCCCACATAATTTTTAAGTTTGAAACAGTTATCTTCCATAGTTCAGGGTCAAGGTCACTTCAAAATATGTATACAATCCAACTTTGAAGAGCTCCTGTGACCTTGACCTTGAAGCAAGGTAAACCAAACTGGTATCAAAAGATGGGGCTTACTTTGCCCTATATATCATATATAGGTGAGGTATTCAATCTCAAAAACTTCAGAGAAAATGGGAAAAATGTGAAAAATAGCTGTTTTTTAGACAACATTTATGGCCCCTGCGACCTTGACCTTGAAGCAAGGTCAAGATGCTATGTATGTTTTTTGGGGCCTTGTCATCATACACCATCTTGCCAAATTTGGTACTGATAGACTGAATAGTGTCCAAGAAATATCCAACGTTAAAGTTTTCCGGACGGCCGGCCGGCCGGCCGGACGGACGACTCGGGTGAGTACATAGACTCACTTTTGCTTCGCATGTGAGTCAAAAAACCCTACCCACACAGAGGCCTCACAGAGGAGCAGAGGGTTTTTAATTACAGACTGAGCCGTGCCCGTCGTGTGTCAGAAAACGCATTTGGAATTTTAGTGAACCGGTTTGCCGTACTTGCTGGGACAATGAATTTGCAGCCAGAGACAGCATCTGTTGTAACAGAAGCATGTCTTGTTCTGCCCAATTTTCTACGGACAGAATGTGATGTGCGCTATGCCGAAGATGTTGTGAGGCCTGGGCATGTTGACTGGCTGTGGATTTAGGCCAGCAAGCTGGCAACAGGCATGCTGAGGATGCTAGGGCCGTCAGAGACACCCTACGTGACTATTTCACCACAGTCGGCGCTGTGCCCTGGCAATGGGATCATGTCCACCAGGGGTGTTGCAAGACATTTTCATGTTGGGACATTTGGCCGAAACTGTCAGAAAGCTTTAGGACATCTTGGAAAATTTTGGGGCCATTATTTTGGCTCATACAAAGTCACCGCAACATTGAAGCACAAGACTCAAGAGGGGAACACCAATACATACAATCATTATCTTAGGAACACAGATTACAGGGGCGGAACAGTTAAGCCAGAGGGAGGAGGGTACAACCTGGGGTCCAGGGTCCCGTTGGGGGGTCTGGGGGCAAAGTCCCCCTGAAGCAGAAGAATTTTGGTTATTTTATAAACAATTTGTGGCTTATCCTTGATTTTAAACATGATCAACTGGTGTCAGCAGCCACTCATTATTTCTTTTAACGTTGGTATTAAAATTTAAATAATGGCAATTTATCTTAACTGGTCCAATATAGGTTTATGCTGATATCTGCTCCCGACATCATATACAGTAGTATGGTTAGAAGGAAGACATGTCGCATACTGTGACAATTAAACAATTAACTCTTTTCACCCGGCTTTACAATTACAGACAAAAAAAAAAAATATATATATATTCAGACAACAACAAAAAATATTTGGGGGGGGGGGGGAACCCCCGTAACAACCCCCCTATTCCGCCCCTGGATTATATGTTGCTTACTGCAACGGAAACAATCAGCTATGCTGATTTAACTACATCAGACACCAGTTCTCTGAAACTTTTTCAAACCTTTAACTTTAATTTCTTGAAAGTAAATTTCTTCCAATCTTGTGCTAATCTTGACAAGCCTTGGGAAACATGACTGGTAAAACACCAATAAAAAACCGTGAAGGGTGAGCCATTTTGTTTGGAAACCATGATTTGGAGGACGCTTTTCATTCTCTGGCTCAGCAGATTTCGATTCGCGGTGACTATCGTCTGCTATGTCGTCTGCTTCGATCGACTCGACAACACTACTACCACTCACACTGACACTGTCCACATTCGCGGTGTTCCTGTCATTTTGTCCGGAATCACTTACCTTGGCGAAGGGTAGCAAACCTTGGCCAATTTAGTTTTTTTTCTTTTTTGGTTGCGACATGATGTTCAAATCCAAATCGAAAGCACTGACTGATTGATAAACTATCGCGAACCGGCAAACGCAAACGCTGAGAGTGTGGTTTCCCTTGTTGGGAAACCACTCTGGCATCTATTTTTTTGGCACTGGCTTCCGTTCAAAACATTGATGTTTCGTTTTTGGTATTTGCGAAGGAAATAAACGCCAGTCAGTTGACTAAGTACATCGGCAGCAGTTTTAGTAATCAAAGCCTGACCAATACAAACAAGAAGGGCAAAGCCCATACGACTCACATACTTGACCTTTACATGACCTTGACCTTCAGCTAAACCTAGCAATGACATACACTAAGAACTGCTTTACACATTTTTCCTACCAAAATACATGTGACCTTGACCCAAGGTCAAGGTCATCCAAGGTCATGCAACACAAAGCTGTTAATTCAAGACATAGGAAGTACAATGGTGCTTATTGGCTCTTTCTACCATGATATGGTCACTTTTAGTGGTTCACTACCTTATTTTGGTCACATTTCATAAGGGTCAAAGTGACCTTGACCTTGATCATATGTGACCAAATGTGTCTCATGATGAAAGCATAACATGTGCCCCACATAATTTTTAAGTTTGAAACAGTTATCTTCCATAGTTCAGGGTCAAGGTCACTTCAAAATATGTATACAATCCAACTTTGAAGAGCTCCTGTGACCTTGACCTTGAAGCAAGGTAAACCAAACTGGTATCAAAAGATGGGGCTTACTTTGCCCTATATATCATATATAGGTGAGGTATTAAATCTCAAAAACTTCAGAGAAAATGGGAAAAATAGCTGTTTTTTAGACAACATTTATGGCCCCTGCGACCTTGACCTTGAAGCAAGGTCAAGATGCTATGTATGTTTTTTGGGGCCTTGTCATCATACACCATCTTGCCAAATTTGGTACTGATAGACTGAATAGTGTCCAAGAAATATCCAACGTTAAAGTTTTCCGGACGGACGGACGGGGGGGACGGACGGACGGACGACTCGGGTGAGTACATAGACTCACTTTTGCTTCGCATGTGAGTCAAAAACTGGACAAACTTTGGCCAATTTAGGTGAATACACTTCGGACATTTGGCCGATAGGAACATGAAAGTTTCGGCCAAAGTAAAAAAAAAATCGGCGATTGGCCGAAGGGCCGACCCAAACGACACCCCTGGTCCACTGATCGGAACACCCAGGGAAATGTAGTTGCTCACATGATGTGTGATGCTGCATAATACAAACACGTGTACATATTTGTATTATAATATGTATTCAGACCTGGGAACCCAAATGATCTTGCCGTATTTTGTACGCATGATTGTCTAGAATACGATCAGTACGGTCTGTGGAAAAAAATATGACGAGAAAAATTCCCAGACTACTTTTCTTCACAAGCGCATCGCGAAGCCGATCCAGTATTTTGACACATGATTACAGTTTTTGTTAGTAAACATAGAAAGAAGCATATGTTTTAAATGTTTTGGTTAACTTAATGAACGGTGCGACGGACGAGTGTCGGTGAAGCATGTTTGAATCATGGATGTTCAAATGCTGTGTGGAGTACGTACGCTCATTTTTCTGAAAATACAGCGAGTTTGTTTGAGAATTACTCCAAGTGCAAAACAGGGGTTCCCAGGTCTGTATATTATTATGCTGAAATTTTTGGTTGCTTTTTGTTGTTTTTTGGGGTGTGTCCTGTTTGAAAAAAGGTAATAAAACAATGTACGCACACAATGCAGGTGCATATACCGATATGTCTGTGTGCACATCGCCACATGATTATAAAATTTCAAAAATAAATTTTGATTTAATTAATATACTTACCAACTCACATAGATAGCAATAACTTCGTTTGGTTGCTAAGACATTGAAGCACTCTTACATGGTAACATGGGGAGATAACTCTAAAACAAAAACCACATGCCATATAAGGCATGGTCCGTGGTGGTTATCTCCCCTGCCGGTGTACTGCGCATGCGCAGGATGTATACCGGTGACAATCATTCCGTCCTGAAACATATACCCCTTTATACAATTTGCGGGGCAGGCTGGGAGGGAATTCAATATGTGAGTTGGTACAGTAAGTATATTAATTAAATCAAAATTTATTTTTGAAATTTTATATTAAATTACATATTCTTACCCAACTCACATAGATAGCAGATTGCTAATTCTTTCTCTATTTGGTGTTTAACGTCGTTTTCAACCGTTCAAGGTTATATCGCGACGGGGAAAGGGGGGGGAGATGGGATAGAGCCACTTGTTAATTGTTTCTTGTTCACAAAAGCACTAATAAACAAGTCGCGTAAGGCGAAAATACAATATTTAGTCAAGTAGCTGTCGAACTCACAGAATGAAACTGAACGCAATGCCATTTTTCAGCAAGACCGTATACTCGTAGCATCGTCAGTCCACCGCTCATGGCAAAGGCAGTGAAATTGACAAGAAGAGCGGGGTAGTAGTTGCGCTAAGAAGGATAGCACGCTTTTCTGTACCTCTCTTTGTTTTAACTTTCTGAGCGTGTTTATAATCCAAACATATCATATCTATATGTTTTTGGAATCAGGAACCGACAAGGAATAAGATGAAAGTGTTTTTAAATTGATTTTGACAATTTAATTTTGATAATAATTTTTATATATTTAATTTTCAGAGCTTGTTTTTAATCCAAATATAACATATTTATATGTTTTTGGAATCAGAAAATGATGGAAAATAAGATGAACGTAAATTTGGATCGTTTTATAAATTTTTATTTTTTTTTACAATTTTCAGATTTTTAATGACCAAAGTCATTAATTAATTTTTAAGCCACCAAGCTGAAATGCAATACCGAAGTCCGGGCTTCGTCGAAGATTACTTGACCAAAATTTGAACCAATTTGGTTGAAAAATGAGGGCGTGACAGTGCCGCCTCAACTTTCATGAAAAGCCGGATATGACGTCATCAAAGACATTTATCAAAAAAATGAAAAAAACGTTCGGGGATTTCATACCCAGGAACTCTCATGTCAAATTTCATAAAGATCGGTCCAGTAGTTTAGTCTGAATCGCTCTACACACACACACACACAGACAGACACACACACACACACACACACACACACGCACATACACCACGACCCTCGTTTCGATTCCCCCTCGATGTTAAAATATTTAGTCAAAACTTGACTAAATATAAAAAATTGCTCCAGGGGCTTGCAACGTAGTACAATATATGACCTTACTGGGAGAATGCAAGTTTCCAGTACAAAGGACTTAACATTTCTTACATACTGCTTGACTAAAATCTTTACAAACATTGACTATATTCTATACAAGAAACACTTAACAAGGGTAAAAGGAGAAACAGAATCCGTTAGTCGCCTCTTACGACATGCTGGGGAGCATCGGGTAAATTCTTCCCCCTAACCCGCGGGGGGTCTGTCTTAGATAAAGACTGGGCCAAAATAATGCGTTGGCGCTACAAAGTCGCAACTAAGTAAACCCCTCAATCATCAGGTCACCAGCCCAAACCGGTACAGGTCGCAGGTAAAGGTCGCAGCACACGGAAAACACGCTGGGTCTTAAGGAGACCACAAAGAGATAAGGACGGGAAAGAAGACTTTTGGTAAGTGAAATAAAGGTGACGGATCCAGTCAGGTAGAAATAATACAAGAAAGGAATCGGAAATCTGCAAGGAATAGTAGGGAGAGTTTTCTTGGAAGGAAATACAGGTGAAAGGACTGGTAAGGCAGAAATATGACAAAAGAAGAGAAGTAAAGGGTTGGGGTAGCTTAGTGGAAACACTCCCGCTGCGTGAAGGCGACCCCATGGGAGCAGATTGCTAATTTAGGTGGTGGGAAATTATTCAGTCAATCAGTCAGTTTATTTACCAAATGCAAAGCACAGGATTTTGTTATGGTGTATGCATAAAACTTCACACTCCTTCCACACGCATATGTCATAATAAATATGTACAGATAAAGTGTTCAATTTCACTGGGCCTATTTACGTGTGTATACCAACCAGACAGTTCAAAACGGACTGGTTGTTCTTTTAGCACCAATTTGACAGGAGTAATCACAGGTTGCATGGATAAAGATAAATGAATAGTTGTAAGTACTTGTCCTGCCGCGACTACAGCTGGCAGACCTTGTGTACTATACTGTTCAAAAAAAGAAACGCATAGCTTGTAATATTTGGTTAATTTAGTTATATGGCTACAAGGATATCCACCAAACTGCAGAAAATGTTTATCTGGTCGTCGACCTTTCGTCTATTGCCACAAGTGAGCTCTGCACGTGACGCATGCGTTATCAGTGGCTACAATGTCAAAATTGCTCATTTGGCATGACCACTCGTCATGCTTCAGTGTAATCTCGTGAAACTCGGGGAATATTGAGCTCTCACCATGTCTTCCAAAACCCATAAAAGCGGATTGTTCGCCACAAAGAAATCAGACGACAATTCAGCGACGAAAGATGGCCCGATTGAGCAGAGAAGACCGCCAAATTGCATTGGGTCGTTTACAAGCAGGCCAAAGTCAAAGTGCAATCGCCAGGCACTTCCACGTGTCCCAGAGCACCATCAGTAGACTGTGGGTCAGGTTTCAAGCCACTGGCTTCGTTGCTGACTTGCCACGAGCGGGAAGACCAAGGGCGACAACTGCTGCTCACGACCGCTTCATACGGCTCCGCCACCTCCGGAATCGTTTCCTGTTGGCCTCATCTTCTGTCCAGGCTCTCCCCGGGCCACACCGATTATCGGACCAGACCGTGCGGAACCGCCTGCATGAAGCTGGTTTGAGAGCTCGCAGACCTCACAGAGGAGCTGTCCTCACCCGCCGCCATCGCCAGAACCGAGTGCAGTGGGGCAACCAGCACCTTCGCTGGACCGTCCGGAATCACTGGAGACACGTGTGGTTCAGCGACGAGTCCTACTTCCTGCTCCAGCGACATGATGGTCGGAGGAGGGTCTACCGGAGAGTAAACGAACGTTACGCGCCCAACTGTGTGGATGAGGCACCCGTTCATGGTGGTGGAGGCGTCATGGTGTGGGGGGCGATCAATACCGCTGGAAGGAGCACCCTGGTGCACATCCAAGGGCGCATAACTGCCCAGCGATACGTGGAGGAAATTCTGCGCCCACACGCCCTTCTTCTTCTGGCTGACCAGGATGCCATATTCCAGCAGGACAACGCTCGCCCGCACACAGCACGACTCACCACCCAGTTCCTCACCGACCACCATGTCCAGGTGCTTCCCTGGCCATCCATGTCGCCAGACATGAACCCGATAGAACACCTCTGGGATGAATTGGACAGACGTGTGCGCAGGCGAGAAGAAGCGCCGGCAAATCACCGCGATCTATTGCAGGCACTTCAGGAGGAGTGGGACACCATCCCACAGCAAGATATCCGGCATCTGATCCAGTCCATGCCCAGAAGGTGCCGGGCAGTTGTTGCTGCTCAAGGCAGTCACACCCCCTACTGACTTGACAGCCTCAGCACCCAATCGTATTGATTGACTGATTGATTTGAAGATGCAAATGAACTGTGTGTGCATTCAACTGTGTCCATACCAAATTTCAAACAAATAATCTAAATATTGGATTTTCTGTTAATTTTTTCGAAAAATAAAACAAATTTGGCAAGTAGCAACTATGCGTTTCTTTTTTTGAACAGTATATAATAGCGAGTATTTAAAATATCCCGCAGATAGAAACTCATGACTACGTCCTTGGACGTCCAATAAGCTGCATTCATACTTCCGCAAGTCTTCCAGACTTGAGTACAGCTAAAAAAGAGGCCCACACTCTGACTTCTTGAGTCGTGCTGCCTGAAGAGGGAGGACTGACTGCCCCTCCCCCCCTTTTTCTCTTGCTACCACTTGTAGGCATGCCTAATCAATGTGGCAGTCCATCTAGCTAAGGTTGACTTCAATAAGTCATTGCCTCTACCAGTGTTGATGGATATAAACAAGAGCCTTTGTTTAGGTGATCTAAACGGATCAGTGCGAGTCAGAAAAGTTTTCAAAACTCGAAATGTTCAATTGGTTAAATATGGCTCTAGCGGAGCCAAAATATTGCTAAGTGGTTTGAATTGCATTATCGGAGCTGGTTTCTCCGGTTTCTGCTTATTTGCCATAAATTCTGAACGAAACCAAAGTGCCATAGATCAGTCTTTCTCCAAAGAGATGTCTATAGCAAAACCAGACAGAAAATGCACTTACTCCCACTTCTCTCAGAAGCTAGTAGAGTAAGCATGACCGCTTTCCGTGTTAGATTAGCAAGGCTAGTTTTTATAACGGATCAAAGAATCCGATCTCAAATGCTCCAAAACTAGGAGCAAATCCCAAGCCAGTCGGGACTGGAGATTTGTTTTCAGCCAACCGAAGAGAGGCTCCCTTAATCACGCTGGCGATAACGCCCCCAAATGAAATATTGCGACCTTGCTGTTTCAGTGTAACTGATATCGCGTATCGTCTTACTTCAAAGACGTGGAAGAAAATTCGGAAAGCAAGGATAGGTGGTTCGCCACCTGCATTGAACGGAGAGAAGTGAAGTTCTTTCCGTTAACATTACGCCATTTGGTCCAAGCCAGTCAATGTGACACGTAAAACGAAGACGTTAAACCCCTATGGGATCTCTGGACCAAATCCAGAGTTGAGGCAGTAGCCCCTGAGCGTCTCAATGATTCCCAGAATTAAATGAAATGTTGCCACTTCCGATCTGTTTTGTGTATCAAAATGTGGAAGTAAACATTCGTTCGATCTATGGAAGTGACCCAATAGGAAGGCCCCAGTGCATCCCTCAATAAAATGGGAGTCCTAATCCCCACCAGCCGCTGTGTAGTGGTAAAACACAAAGGCGGGAAGAAGAGTGATGCAGAGCACTAAAACTCCAGTTGATATAACTGCCAAGAGTGTGAGTGAAAGCGTGCTATTGTCTGCCCACTGACCCCCACCGCTAACCTGCCCCGAGGGGGGAGAGGGGTGGGTATTTGGCACAGCGCCCAAGGAGAGAGCATGGAGATAAAAAGCCAAAGCTGAGACCGGCTAGCCTAGTGCTTTTCTTTTGATAACAAGACAAAGCTGAGGCCTGCCGTGCGCTTTCCTTTGTTGTGAGCTTCTCTTTGTTAGAGAAGAGTCTGCGTTTGCATAGAGGCGGAAACAAAAAGAGAACCTTTGATCAAGGAAGAGATTAAAGTCTCGCCAACAGAACCATCCTGTCGGCCGAGGCCTTCTCCCAGGCAAACAGCAAAGCTACATCCTTTGTATATGCGTCCCGACAGAACACAAAGATATCCAGTGAGGACGTAACCGCACAAGGGAGAGAACGAATCAAAGTCTTGGTCAAAGACGATAATTGTAAAGAAGTGTGGCCACAATCTTCCACAGCCAGGAGATCCTTGTTCTTGCAAACAGACAGTTTCTCCTTGCTATAAACATCCAGATGGATGTTCGTCAAGTCCGGTGTAACCGGGAGCGGTTCCGTAGTTAGAACAAAAGAATTAACCTAAGTTCTTAGGCTTGGTGTTAACCGAGGCCTACGGATAGCGCTCAGCGAGTGATGCGCTACTTGCGCGGGTGACACGAGCTAAGGCAACATCGCAGCAGGTGCTTCGCCGAGCGCTGCCCACAAAGGAAGTGGTGGCAGAGGAGAATCATTTGAGTAAACTTCCACAAGTTCAAATGCCACAGAGGGAGGATCTAAGAACTTAAAGTTCAAAGATTTTCCTGAGAAGGCTCAAATCAGCAAAGCTGAAGCCGGAACCCAATGAGGACGTAACTGCACGAGAGAGAGAGAGCGAATCAGCTTCTCAGTCAAAGACGATAACTCCAAAGAAGAGCGGCTGCATTCTTCCACAGCAATGAGATCCTTTTCCTAACAAACAGAAAGTTTCTCCTTGCTATAACCATATTGCCGAATGCTTGCCAAGTCCGGTGTAAGCGGAAGTGGTACCATAGGCAGGGCAAAGGAAGTGATCAATCTCTTAGAATTGGCAGTAAGCCGAAGCTTCCGGTTAGTGCTCACTAAGAAATGATCTACTAGTCCAAGTGACGCAAGCCACGGCAAAGCCGAAGCAGGAGGTTCCCCATGTGCTGCCAGCAAAGGCAGAGGAGGGGCAGAAACATAGTTTGAGAAAACTTTTGCAAGTTGAAAAGCTAGAGAACAGTCTGCGCGTACAATTTCGCAGCCATTGCCATTTGCTCTGAAGATACCCTCGCTAAGGTTGCAAAGAGCAAAGCAACGTCCTTCGGATCTGCGTCCTGTCTGAACACGAACGGATCCAATGAGGACGTAACCGCACGCGAGAGAGAGCGAATCAGCGTCTCGGTCGAAGACGCTAATTTCAAGGAAGAGCGGCAGCCTTCTTCAATCAATCAATCAATCAATATGAGGCTTATATCGCGCATATTCCGTGGGTACAGTTCTAGGCGCTCTGCAATGATGCCGTGTGAGATGGAATTTTATACGGCCAGTAGATTGCAGCCATTTCGGCGCATATTTACCTTTCACGGCCTATTATTCCAAGTCACACGGGTATAGGTAGACAATTATTAACTGTGCCTAAGCAATTTTGCCAGGAAAGACCCTTTTGTCAATCGTGGGATCTTTAACGTGCACACGTGCAAACGGAAAGTCTCTCTTTGCTGTAACCATCTTGCCTAATGGTTGCCAAGTCCGATAAAACCGGAAGTGGAGCTGTCGGCAGAGCAAAGGAATAGACCTTTTTCACTTAAATTTTGGCGCATGCGCTGTGAAGTTTATTGTCAGATCTACCGGAACTAGGGGGCAAAAGGAAAAATCGACAACGAGGCTTGGTGCAAAGTCAAGTGCGGAGACGACGAGGCAAACTGTTGTGTTTGCAACTGTAAGTGCAAAAGTGGAATGAAGAAAGAGAAATACGGTGGACAGAATTTGTCATTGTATGGCTTTCCGATGGGTGCAAGTGCGAAGGCGTAACAGCGAAGGACGCGATGGGTGCAAGCAATCCGACGACAGGGGTTTGTCGTGCCATTGAAAAGTCTGCTCGAGTCACTTCGTGTCTGGCAATGGCACGGCTATCAGCGATGCCAACTACGTTGACTTCGTACCCACCCTTAAATCTTGGATTTCCCCCTCCCCACTCTCTACCTCTCTCTCTCTCTTGCATGATACCGTATATACAAACACGGATGTTTTTCTGTGTGTGAGTTTGTGTGTACGATACCGTGTGTACGTATGCGTTTGTGCGTGTGTGTGTGTGTGTGTGCGGTGTGTGTGTGTGTGTGTGTGTAATGAAAAGAGAGAGAGAGAGAGAGAGAGAGAGAGAGCAGGGCCGGACCAGTACGTTTTTAGGGGGGGGGGGGGGCTAAAATGTTGAAGCGGGGGTCCGGGGGCCGCAGAAGGCTCCCGGTGGGGTCGAGGGGCAAAGCTGAAGAAATTTTAACATTTATACATGAAAAATTATCCTATTCTTGCACAAAAAAGTCATTTAAGGTAGTTCACTGGACCCGTTAAATATAATTTGGTTTCTTCCAAAAGTTGGTTATTTTTTAAGTTCGATCTGTCTGCTATGCATTCAGCATAAAAAAAATATAGGGTAGTGGGTTCGTTTCGGAGCTATGAGTCTCGGAAGACAGTGCCCGTTTTGAATTTTGGACCGAAAAATCGAAAAATGGGTATGTTTTGAAAACGGCCAATAACACAAACATCTGCATAGGAATAGTCATTTAAAAAATATCACCCAAAGCAGCAATGGGCAGGTAACGAAGTGCACTGGTAAACGAAAATGTTGCGCATACTCAAACTTTGTCTTTTGCCAGAGTTTATTTTAAATTTGTTCCTCATGTTGAGGTATTTTATTGCTGGTAGCCTGGAAATAAATTACGATTTGATGAGATGGGTTGTAAACGCAAGAGCGATCAAAACGGCATTAAAAAAAACCAAAAAAACGACAGGTTGGTGGTGTTTTTAGGGGGGGTTCACTCCCTTGATTAACCCCACCCTTTGCACTATTACTGTCCAGTGTGCCTCAGAAAAATATGTGTCACGATAATGTAAAGGGCTGTTGTCCGATCATTTGTCTCAGATATATGAGCCAACTAAATTATGTTTTTAAAAACCACTGTTACATATGACCTCTGTTGAAAGTCAAAGGTCACCGCAACTTTGAAAGGCCACAAGTCCGATTCAAATGTAATAAAAACGCCAATCAAAAGGTGGAGGTCACTTGTTTGATACAAGTGTAATAATAAAAATTAATAATCAAGGCTTGGTTTATAATTTTGCTTAATAGTGCGTACTGGTATTTGTTACGGTTTGAAGGCTGGGACTTTTTGAAGGTGGAAGTAAAGCAATTTTTCGCCTTATGGGCCCCTTATGCCTCGAAGGACTTCAATTATTGTATTATCTGCTGCCAGCGTACAGTAGAAAGAGGGCTGCATACACAAGACACTTGTTCTTAATACTACTGGCTGTTATTCTAGTTCAAACACCGGTTTTAACATGTGGTATTCTGATGCAATCACGCTGTGAGCATCACGGGTTGGGAGACACTCTCTTACCTGCTACCGGAGCTTCAATGTTAGCTTTGGTGATTATTACGATGTCACTGGCAAACAGAACGGCTTTGTACCGATTTCATTAGATGCCCACGTGTTTTTGACCTCGTGGTTGGTAGGCGTGTCGCATTGTTTTTATTTCTGGCGGTGTCGTCATTTTCTGACGTCATTTGTTCTGGGCCGCGTCACCACACTTCCGCTGCCTGAAAAATGTGACGTTTGTTCTATTTACGTCATTCGAATGTTCGACGTGTTCTTCTTCTTCTTCTTCTTCTTCTGCGTTCCCTGTTCGATGTGTTCGAATTCCCAGCCTGCCAGGAAAAAATGGCGACACAACTCAGTGGCTTCCCTTTGTGTATGAAGAGTAATATCCCTGTCTCCATTTGACCTGCCTTAAATAATGAAATAGCACTACCAGAAATTTAACATCTCTCTCTCTCTCTCTCTCTCTCTCTCTCTTTTTTTTTTGGGGGGGGGGGGCTAAAGCCCCCAAAGCCCCCCCCCCCCCCCCTCTCGTCCGGGCCTGGAGAGAGAGAGAACTCAGAACTCAGAATGGTTTATTATTAAGGCCACAGAGAGAGAGACAGAGACAGAGTGAGTGAGCGAGCGAGTGAGCAAGAGAGAGAGATAGAGAGAGATAGAGAGTCACACACACACAGGCACACACACACACTGAAACAGACAGACACACGCACACACACACGCACACACATACATACACAGACATACATATACACACACAAACCACGAGTGAGAGCAAGAGACTGAAAAAATGAGAAAGAGAGAGTCGTCAGTAAGTAGTGGTATTGACACGTAGCGATAATGACACGTCGCGCTAAAAGATGTAGTGCTGTCGACACGTAGTGATAATGAACGAATGATAGCGACTCATCGACAAATTATTTGCAGCACTAATCAACGTAGCGATAGCGGCACGCGCGTAGCACAAATGACACGTAGGACAAATGACACTCAGCACAAATGACACGTAGCGCTAGCGATACGCACCCTCGCTTATGCAGGGGAAGTTCGCCAAGTCTTTCGTCCATATACCACCAATAGCAGTTTCAAACCATACCTTCGTGCATGTCCTTGACTTTTTGTTCATGATTTTGAACAAGATAATCCGTTTTCTTGCAGAATTTCTCAAAGTAATCCTCTGGCAAAGTAATCTTCGAGCATCGAAAGTGAAAGAGGTATTTCAGGCCAGGCACCTATTGCCCCTTAGTTCCGGTTATCAGAGAGAGGCTGCCGTGCCCTAAAATCTGATAGGTCGAAACGCTGGGGGCAAAGGTTATACGAAAAAGGTCTATTGATCAAGTTCCTGCCAGAGGTAGCAACACGAATCTTCCTGTTGGCGGTCACAGTGTGATGAGCCAATCGTCCAGGAGACACCAACCAAGGCAAAGCTGAGGCAGGAGCTTCCCCATGTGCTGACAACAAAGGCAGAGGTGGGGCAGAACCATCGTTTGAGAAAACTTTTGCAAGTTGGAAGGCCACCGAAGGAGACTCTAAAAACTTGAAGTTCGCAGATTGCTCATGGGAAGGAGCAAATTCAGCAAAAGCTGATGGTGGAGGAACCGCAGATGAAGATGCTACAGCTACCCCTTCAGGGAAATAGTGTGTAGTGACCTCTGCTGCTATAGTGTCAACAAAGCTGACAGCCTAGCCGGAAGTCGAAAAGGGGCATCCCCATCTGCTTCAGAAGCTTCTTCCTCCATCTCTTCTTCATCCTGTTCATAACGATCATCTGAAGGATGAGAAGCGGAAACCAATCCCGTTGAGTCGACATGTGCCGAAACCGGAAAAGGTTGGGAAAAATTCCCTGAAGCCGGAAGTTTGTGAACAGATCCCCCATCCACTTGCCTCATGCCAGCTGAAACACTGGGAGAGGAAGTGGATGCAGCCTGAGTAAGCAGTAAGGCCAGCGGAAACCGCCGAAACGGAACCGGAAGCCGAAGGCTGATGAGTGCCGACTGCCAACACCGAAGTGTTAGCGGCAGAAGGCAATACCATCCTGCCACCGGAAGCCACAGCCGCAAAAGCGGAAGCGGAACCGGCAGTGGATTGGTAAGCATCAGCATCAACCGGGGTCATAGAATGGCGACCGGAAGATCCTGTTGTCCTACTACCGGAAGTAGCGGACATATGCTCTTCCCACCCGAACCCGTACCCCGGAAGGGCATAAGGTTGACGTGAGGAATGAACCTTATGGCTGGTATGCCTCGAGCCAGCTGAGACAGTGGGAGAGGTATGGCTGGTATGCCTCGAGCCAGCTGAGACAGTGGGAGAGGCACCCGTAGCCACGGGCTGGCGTACTTCGCCAAGAACACCTTCTGCCGACTCGTAAGCGCCGAGAGGACCAGGAGGTGCTGTTGTCTGAGAACCAGACAAAAATTTGTCGAAAGGAGAACCTGACGACGATTCCAACACCACTGTTGGTTCTGCGACTACGTCAGCGGACGTAACCATCGCAGAAGGTTCTGAACGAACCCGCGCAAGAGACTTAAGAGTTTCCAACTCCTGACGGAAGGAGCAGTGAAGCAGACAAAGCTATCTGCCGTTCCGTCGCTAACATGTCACGCACCTCTGTCTTAAAAGAAGACAAAATAGCCAGTAAATCGGCTTTACTCAAAGATTGATCGGCTTGAGGAGCCTGAACTTTCTCCAAAAATGCTTTGTCAGAAGAGGTAGGTTTAGCATCAATGGAAACAAAAAAGGATTCTTGAGTCTCCGGGTTGAGAACGCTAACAACGGACAAGTTCTCACTATGAGAATTTTTCTGAGAACTACGAGTAGTTGAGGCCGTAGCCGCCTTAGCTTTAGATTTGTTCGCTTTGCCCGATTGAGAACCTGGAGAGCTAACCTGCTTGGCTGAACTCCAAACCTTCTCTTTATCTTTCAGCTTGTCAGCCATTTTGAATGAAAAATGAACTCACAACAACAAGATGCAAAACGCTCAAATACGCTACAAAAAATTCTCTCAATAATAAAAATGAAATCTCTCACCAATTCTTGAAGAAGAGAAGAAAGATGAAACAACGTTACCGAGATTCGATGGTCTCCACAGCAGTAAAGACCAATGGCTTAAAGAAAAGCCAGAGCACTTCAAACACGTCCAGCGCCGTGCGTTGAAGAAAAAGAAATGATTGTCACTGGTATACATCCTGCGCATGCGCAGTACACCGGCAGGGGAGATAACCACCAAGGACCATGCCTTATATGGCATGTGGTTTTTGTTTTAGAGTTATCTCCCCATGTTACCATGTAAGAGTGCTTCAATGTCTTAGCAACCAAACGAAGTTATTGCTATCTATGTGAGTTGGGTAAGAATATGCACACAATTATTAGGTCCTATTAACATTTCTGAAAGCAGTCAAATGTCCTATTGATACCGAAGAAGAGCTCAGGACATTTGTCCTATTGGTATGCATTTGTGGCAACACCCCTGTGCCTGTTTTCATCAGTGCTGTTTCATGAATATATGAATTTTGGGCTTAACACAGGTACCCCTGTATATATTATCTAGCTCATAAATCACCCCCCCCCCCCCCCCCTAGTTTTGTTTCATAGCGGATGTAATAGTCTTATTCATGTGTTTTCCTAAATTAAACACTGAATCTTCTTCTGTGTAAGCTTATGTGTTGGTGGGTGAGAGAGAGAGAGAGAGAGAGAGAGAGAGAGAGAGAGAGAGAGAGAGAGAGAGAGAGAGAGAGAGAGAGAGAGAGAATGCCCATGTGCAGGGATGTCGTTAGGCGTCGGACATCGGTCATACTCATAGACCGATTAACTGCCTCAAATGTGCGATTCATATGGTCAGGTCTCAGTCAGATGTCCTATCATACTTTATAGAAGGCGGACTGTGTCCGATTAAATTTTGCTTGCATCGGTTAATACATCGCTGAGATTTGACAATATTTTGCCGCTATGTACTCAATATCATTCTGCAACATGTGTAATCCACAACACGACCACCAGACACAGCAACAAACCAAACTGACACATTCACACTACATGTAGTTAGAAACAGTGTGAGAGAGAGACATCTGCTATAGCAACTGTTCCAGGGCATCGGTGTCTGAAAGTTCATTACATCCAGTCACTCTATGTAGCTCACTGGTACACACCAGGGCGGGGATGCAGCTCAGTCGGTAGCGCGCTGGATTTGTATCCAGTTGGCCGCTGTCAGCGTGAGTTCGTCGAGAGATTTATTTCTCAGAGTCAACTTTGTGTGCAGACTCTCCTCGGTGTCCGAACAACCCCGTGTGTACACGCAAGCACAAGACCAAGTGCGCAACGAAAAAGATCCTGTAATCCATGTCAGAGTTCGGTGGGTTATAGAAACACGAAAATACCCCGCATGCTTCCTCCGAAAGCGGCGTATGGCTGCCTAAATGGCGGGGTAAAAACGGTTATACACGTAAAAGCCGTGGGAGTTTCATCCCATGAACGAACAAACAAACAAACTGGTACACAATCAGTCTCTCTCAGTATGGAGTAATTTCTTGCCAAAAAGATCAGGATCAGATGTTTTGGGGGTTTCATCACAGTAGGCCCTTTTAAAAGTAATCATATCACACCGGGAGGTTACCAGCTACCCATCTTTGTATTGTGAACAAAAACAAGAATGTGGAGGTCCTTGATCGCATGCAAACAAAATCGTGTGCGGGGTCCCAGTTTTTGCTAAGATCAAAGTGCACATGTCTGTAAATTGCAGAAATGCTAAGGTCAAAGTGCTTTTTCAGATCATAGAGACTGCCCTCAATTTATAGTTTTTGACTCACCTGATCTGAGTAATTGGTGAGTATTAGGATTCATATGTGTCCGGTGGTATGGCCGGATGGCCGGCCGAAACTTTTAGGGTTTGATGATCTCACGAAGTAACCCCAGTCTGGTTGACCTTCGTCCAATTTAGGGGTCACAGCGGGGTCATGTTCGTTTTATAAAACTTAACGTTGAGGTTATATCAGATGTTATTGAAGCTACCGCTTTGATACTCACACTTTTGTCAGTTATTTTGGGAGCAAAAGCCTCTAAATTTCACTAAATTGTAGGTGTTGGTAATCAGCAGGCATGACCAAAATTTGGCTTGTTTTCATCAAATTTTAGAATCCCAGCAGGAAAATGTTTGCTGGAAAAGATTTTGACCACTGAAAATGTCCACTGAGCTATCAAGGGTATAAGTCTTGACCTCATTAAGCTATGATGTCATTGTTTGATTTGGTCAGTCTTGGCTACTCTTGGTGATGACATCATGTTATGATGTCATAGTGTCAGAAATGAGGTCACTCAAGTGTCTGAGTGTACATATTTTATATGGGCTAGCCAACAACCAATATGGGAAAGAAAATAAGTAATTATCATCATTCTTGTTCAAAAAGAAAAAATATTTTTTTCAGAAAATAATTTGGTGGATGTTGAGTATGTCAGACTAGTGCTGGTAGTGGGAAGGAGGTTGGTTTGAATATGTGAAATATTCTTAGAGTTGACTGGATTGATACAGGTCACATATTATAGATCAAGTTTGTGTCAATCAGTTGAACATTACTTTATGAATGTGGAACAGCTTTTATTTAAAAAAAAATCTTGTTGCAGGTAGAGCAAAAAAAAGGCTTCTTTTCCTCGTGCCCATTCATATGCAATTCAAAGGAGTACTTGGCCATGAACTCCTTGTCACAATACGGGCATGTGTACCTCGAGCCACCGCCAATCTTGTGATAATGACGCTCATGTTCTACCAGGGCCCACTTTCTGGCATACATCTTGCCGCAGGTGTTGCAAAGATGTTTTTTTTTCGTGGAGGTGGAAATGGCCAATGGTTGTCCTGGTAGTACCTCCTCTTGCTGCTCCTCCTCACCGACCTCCTGGGACATAGAGGTTGACGCCATGGGTTTCACTGGGTCGACTTTTTCTACTTCCTCCTGATCCCCACCGGCTTCCACCACCACTTCATGACTGATTTCATGAATGCTGTCGAGAGTCTCAAATGAAAGACTGTCCATCTGTAAAAAGCACAACCTCGCATACCGTGAATATTTTGTAACATAATTCTCTTGACTGCCATAGTATGGGACCCCAAACAAATGTTGGGCTACAAGGAAGCCTCTACAACAATGTTTTCAATGTAATAGCCTTAAAGACTATAAATGGAGGGCAGTCTCTATGATCTGAAAAAGCACTTTGACCTTAGCATTTCTGCAATTTACAGACATGTGCACTTTGATCTTAGCAAAAACTGGGACCCCACACACGATTTTGTTTTCATGCGATCAAGGACCTCCACATTCTTGTTTTTGTTCACAATACAAAGATGGGTAGCTGGTAACCTCCCGAAATGTTTCAGAGTGTACAATAGATCGAGGGAATGCACAAAAAGCTGCCTGAAAGAATTGCACTTTGACCTTAGCATGGGTGCACTTTGACCTTAGCATGCGATTCGAATTTTTCATAGACGTTTCTTGCTAAACCAAAGAACTGAGCATAGTAGGAATGAAGGAGGGATAAGCTAGCATCGTAAGAAACATAATCTAATTGATAGTAGTTATGAATGACTGGTATATATTGAATACTAAGTGAAAATCCTACCTTCCAGCCCGCCAACACTTCAACTCGATGGCCCGTATCGTATCACGTGACCGCACGTATACTGAACTTTCCTTAGCTTCCTTCTACGGTGTGCATATGGAGCAAAGCCATTTCAAATAAGTTTGGTTGTTAACTTGAACCGGTCAATTAATTTAAGTGTCGTGTGTTCATTTGCTTCATTGGTGACATCTTTCTTTTTTGTTCATCAAGAGAGGTAACTGTGTAATTTCCTGTCATTTACGCGGATGAAAGTACCGTACCCTCCCCTCCCCCCAAAATTATCTCAACGGATTTACACCGATCTCAGAAATGACCCTGGGGCTCATCAAAAAGGCGGATTTCCGCCAAAAGGCGGAAGATTCCCTTGCCTGATACTTGTATGTTGGGGCAGTGGAACCAAGACTTCCATGTCGATGAAGTGCAAATTACAAGTCTAATTCATTCAAACGATAATATGAGTACTGAGGGAAAATCCACCCAACTCACATGCAGGCTACTTTCTATAGCGCACATTAAATAGAGGTAACTACTAGTAATAAGTATACTCATTATCAAGGGCAGATAAAGATTTGTTTTTACACTTACATGAAGGCATGAATGCAGGCAGGCACAAAAGGACACACTGGCAGACAGACAGCAACACACAGTGACCCCCCCCCCCCCACACACACAGTGTTTGGTTTCTATACTTACAGACTGCCTGTTGGAAGGTGTACCAGGCCCATTGGGTAAACTACTAGGACCGGAACTGCCCTGAAAGTGAAAGTCACAAAGCATATCTCATGAATTCTGCATTTTTCTCAGTGAAAGTTTGGGAAAAACTATTTATCAACTGTGTCACTGTTTTTGTCGTGTAAATAATAGTTTCCTTACAAAGCGCTGGCACGTCACTCCTAATTGTACATCAGAACCGTGGAACATATGTATATGATTTCACAATACAAATCTTCTGAACTGACCTGATGTGACGGATAACTCATCATTTACTGGTAAAAAAAAAAAAAAAAATACAACAAAAACACCAGAACTCTGTGCTTCAAAATTTAAATAAATATTCAACCTATCAATAGGTTCAACCAATCAAGTAAAACTAATCCCCAAATACTATTCAAAACTACACATTACACCGAATGCAAGCGGGAAAAATGTTCTGAGCAACCAGTTCTATGGAGCGAGCATTACTCTTAGTTTCTGCCTGCAGGAATACTTTCCGCATTGTGGGAATTCCAGCCGCAGAGCCACATGCACCACAAAGATCAGAAAATGAGAAAAAAGAAAATTAATACTCTGTTACCCTACATGCTAGAGGGCATAACAGGCACAAAGTAAGTCTAATGAATACTTACTGGTAGACCCAATTCCTCATCCAGTTTCTGTTTTTTGCGAGGCCCGATAGCTCCGAGGGCTGTCAGGTTGGCTTCTCGCTGCCCAACTTCTTCCGCCTCCGCCTGCTGCAATTCTTTAGCTTTCTGCTTCAGCTTCTTCTTCTTCGGCGTTCCAGACTTCAGCTTCAACTGTTCTGGGTCTTCATTTTTTGATCGACTCTGTACGGATACAATCATCAAACGTTGGTGTGAATCCTTTGGCTTCATGCTCATGTCAGGGGGAGAGTTACAATGAGGATGTTAAATATCCACTTCAGATCACTTTCTATCAAACTCAAACAAACTACAAAATCTTCTGTGTATCATGAAAGTCATCAAAATCTATGGATATGCCTATGCAACTGTTATTCCAAAATTTTATAAATAAATTTTCATTTAATTAATATACTTACCCAACTCACAAATAGCAATTAACTCTAGTTCAGTGCTGGTTACGCTGTACGACGCCCCTTGGTAACAAGGGAGACCACTCTAAAAAAGAAAGTGATCAATCCCATAATGCCATACTATTACTAGTCTGACTTCAGCATGCGTGCGCATACGCCGCCAACCTATCATTCAAAACGAAGCCCAACTCACTCTTTTTTAGACCCCCGTACCAACCACAGCGGGGAGGTGGGAGGGAATAAACGTTGTGAGTTGGGTAAGTATATTAATTAAATGAAAATTTATTTTTAAATTTTGGATTTGAATTACATATCTTTACCCAACTCACAAATAGCAGATTGCTACTATAGGTGGCGGGTATATAGTGAAATTATGATATTAGAACCTGTCCTGCGACTACCATAACAGGTAACGCGGAACTGCCGTCCTGTCTCAAGACGTCTCTGAGGTAGAAGTTAATAAAAACCTCCTCAGACCGCCAGTAAGCCGACTCCAGTACTTCAGCCAAAGAGGCCCGACCAAAGGACTGTCAAAGAGGAGGCCCATGCCCTTGCCTCATACGTTCTAGCTACAGTGAGAGGCAAAAACTGCCCTAACATCTCCAGACTGTGTTTGTCACCAGGTAAACACCTGTCTGATCACCATGGAGACTCACTTGGTTAAAGTTACTTTTGCAATATCCTTACACCTTGCTGTGTTAAGTGATATCATAAAAGCTTCTGACTTTCTGACCAATTGTCAAGTCCGTGAAAGGTACCTTCTGAGCGTCCTCACGGGACAAAAAAAACATATCAAGCTCTCCAGGAGCAAGAATCCAGTGTAGTAGTCCATCTAGGTAAGGTTGACTTCAAACAGTCATACCTCTACCAATGTAGAAAGACCTTCTTCCCTCCTTAATTCAGTGTTTAATGTCATTTTCAACCGTTCTAGGTTAAATCCCGACAGAGATGAAAGATAAGGCAAATGCCCTTTCATTAAATGATCTAACAAGATCCGTGAATATTAGGCAGACAGAATTTGTACAGCACTCGATCCCTTGGCGGTGAATAGTGAGGTGTGATGTGCACATTTTGGGAAGAAGAGGGCGACAGACCAAGTGAACATTGCACAAAATGCATGATGCAGCTCATTTTTTCATGCTGATGCATTAATCATTGGGCTCAACTGATCAGTTGCTTTGTTTTGCCTCGCCTGAAGAGGCCCAATGCTTCCAAAGCACATACAAACACACATTTATTTCTGAACATGGTCCATTGACAAAATCACAACCTAGATCATGACAGAATTAAAATTTTAGATTCGACAAAATGACTACCATGGACAAAAGCAGAATTGACAAAACTTCAAAACAAATGTAAACAGATTCTTTATACTGACCATTGGTGGTCGCACCACAGCTGTTTGCTGTGACATAATCTGCGGCCTCTGAATAGTTGCTTGTGTGGTTTGGGACGAAGGCGTTGCTATGACAACCTCATGGGGTGGTGGTCGAATTCCCTCAATGCTCATCTTCCCCAGCTGCATGGACTGACGGAGCATTGGCAAGCTTTTCTGTATTGGTAAAACACAGCAACTGTTCACTACTGTGCTCCACTGTAAATAGCTCACCTTTCTTCTTCCAACAAAGAAGAGAGACACTAGAATTCAAAGAAGGAAGTATCAGTTACTACACACTTGTTAGAAATCTCAAACTAAATCAGCTGACAGACAGAGGATATGAACCTTCATCTCCGACAAAAATGATCAAGAGATGACAGAAGAAAGCATACTCCTGAGTTATTTTCAAGAATGTTCTGACACTTTCTGACAGCAATAACCCACCATTAGGGGGGGAATCTCTACGGAAATAACAGGGGGGGGGGGGGGGGGGACCATTTGGGCACCTTCTTAAATATATATATATACTAGAGGAATACCCGGCTTTGCCGGGTGGATCGCGAGACAGAGTAGCGGTTCGCCGGCTTAGAGCACGTGTTGAAAATTTTCATCCACCAGTTTGTGCCCGGGGTCCACCTGAATATGCCCACCAAATTTGATGCAGAATATTTACGATATCACAAACAGAACTCTACAATCCACAGGTGTTGCCTTGCGAGCTATAAATAGCTCACAACTTCTAAGGCGAACAACTCTGCAGAGTCTGCTGTGAAGGGCGACGGTAGTCTCCCTGTCACACCCGCCCCCGCGGACCCGCCAAGCTTAGGTCCCTCCCAGATTCGTGGAATGGGAACAGCACGAAAATGATTCAGTGGCCATAATGCCATTCCTGAAAATATCAAGTCGAGTCCCATCCCTGTCGACGCCGCCGAATGTAACCTAGTGCCGAAACACCACAATCACCTTTGGAGGCGAAGTCCACTCAAACAGGATTGAGAAATTTAGAGCTTATCTCTTAGCCCTTTCAAAACTGTTATGGCTTCTCAAAGGAAGGCCTGAACATACTGACACACCAAAGCCGCCAGACCACATCACAAACAGAACTCTACAATCCACAGGTGTTGCCCACACACACACACACACACACACACAGAGAAGCCGTTTATATATATATATATATCTATTCTATAAATATATAGAGATAGATGACAGTGTATTTTTTGCGTGGCTATAAAGGTGTTGCCCACACACACACACACACACACAGAGAAGTCGTATATATATATATATATCTATATAAATATATAGATATAGATGACAGTGTATTTTTCGCGTGGCTATAAATTGATTCGACCTTTGCACTTTTACAGTGAGTACAACTTGGCGCACCGTACGCGATTGACGCCACACGAAGGAAAACTTCTAAAAATAGTTACGGGAATATGGATTGAGCGTTGTGGACAGTGACCTTATAAAAATAGTAACGGGAATATGGATTGACGCCACACGAAGGAAGGGAGATAAACGCAAACACTGGAGAAGATAAGGAAGAGTTACTGGGAATGGATCTGGGAAGATGAACAAAACAAGAAGAGCAAACGCTCGATCGAGTCACTTTCGCAGTTCTGAATATTATATGAGGCATCAGATGGACAGGAAGAAATTGCTATTCACAACACAATGAGTCACGTTCACATAAAATTTGAGCCCGGTCACTTTTATAGTTTCCGAGAAAAGCCCAACGTTAAGTTGTGTGTTGCCGAACAGAAAAGGCTAGTTATCTCCCTTGTTTTTCTGATAACGTTCGTAAAAGGCTACAGATGTAAATACTTTGATGTAAAGAATAATCCTACAAAGTTTCAATCACATCCGATGAACTTTGTCAAAGATATAAAATGTCTAATTTTTCCTTTGACGCTGACCTGTGACCTTGAAAAAGGTCAAAGGTCAACGAAACCATCGTTAAAGTGTAGAGGTCATTGGAGGTCACGACTAAACAAAATATGAGCCCGATCGCTTTGATAGTTTCCGAGAAAAGTCCAACGTTAAGGTGGTGTCTACGGACGGCCGGCCGGCCGGACAGACTAACACTGACCGATTACATAGAGTCACTTTTTCTCAAGTGACTCAAAAACCAAAATCGGTTCAACGCTGCGCGCTGAGAGCACGTGTTGAAAATTCTCATCGACCAGGTTGTGTCCGGGGTCTACCTGAATATGCCCACCAAATTTGAAGCAGATCCATCGAGAACTTTGGCCGTGCATCGCGAACACACACACACACACACACACACACACACACACACACACACACACACACAAACAGACACAAGTCGTATGTATAGGTTACAACACGAGTGGTTTTTTATATGGCTTGTATTTCAGTCAAGACCCAGCGGATGAATATCATCGGGAGACACGAGCCTTTGGCGAGTGGCTCTCGATTGATATTCCCGCTGGGTCTTGACTGAAATACAAGCCATATAAAAAACCACGAGTGTTGTAATCTGTATATCCCATTCTACCATCAAACACAAAGTGTAGACTACTAGCGGCACTGTTGCGATCTGTGGAGTGTGAAACAGTGTTTTCAGCGAGACTTGGCCTTTTTGCAACCTTAAACTAAGTGACCGTCGCTGAAAAAATAAAACGAATGAGTGCATCTATAAGTACGCGGTAACACTACTTTCAGACCGTTTAAAAGCTTTAAGTAAAGGTTCATAAGTTGCAAGAAAGTAATGAAGTCGTATAGAAATCCATTTAGTTGAAGCGCACAATTCTTTTGCGTTTCAGGTCGGCGGAACGGGGAAACCGGTTTGGCCCCCATTTGGCTTACTCGACTCGATTCAGAATCGATTCCACGTTGTTTTTTTCGAACGCATTATTATACAATTAGTCTTATTGACAGAGAAGCAAATTTTAGGGAACACATATGTAGATTTAACCATTTGCTCCCTATTTGAAATGTATCTACATGTTTTGCGAGTGTGTTTGCATGAACCTAAACTGGTATGGGTGCGAGGAAAACAGGACCCAAGTCTGTCACCGCCGCTTGATTGCATTTTGAAAGAATATGACTGGATTACGGAAAAATACACACATGTTAAGTTCTTAGATACCTTCATCGCCAATGTGGACTTACTGCAGAGCCAGGCAAAAGAGTAGACTTGCTCGCAAAACACGTGAAACAGCTGATGATAGCGAAGCCCAACCGTGCCAGGTAAGGACGGTCTGACAGATTCTCAAAAGTCGTCTGCTAACGAAGCAAGGGGAGGGTACTCGTGTTTTTGTTTTGGTTCGCTAGCATCTGGTTATCTTGTAAGTTGAATGTTCGTTTTTTCCCACCTGCATTGCTTTCATAATGAAAGAAACGTTTGCTTATTGCATCTCATACATCAGATCAGTTCTGAGATTCATTTTTGCGTGCAACTGATATGGTTTTCTGAGCCGTGCAATACGATTTTGGAACTTCATACAAATGTGTCACATTGTTCGGCGCGAGGTCAAAGGTCGGGAGCAAAGTAGTTCTTCGCCCAAATCGGAATCTGCACTATCATATATTTTTTTGAGTCCATGATGTATTTATTGAGCTATAAAAATACAACATATATACCCATACTGAAGTAACAGAGACAAAGAAGGGAGGTCATGGGATATATATATATATATAGATGTTTAAAATATATATCATAAGAGCAACTCCGGAGAGAGAATTCCTAGAAACACATGACAGTTGAGCAAAATGAAAGTTACCTTGAGAAATGGGACGAGGTAAGGCTGCGGAGAGGATTTGAGCTCGTGCTGCAACTTATGAGTGAAGTTCTCCGGCTCCACCTTGGAGTCCTGCAATACAGAAAACCTTTACATCTTCTTCTTCTGTGTTCATGGGCTGAAACTCTTATGTGTATGACCGTTTTTACCCCGCCATTTAGGCAGCCATACAACGCTTTCGAGGAAAGCATGTAGGGTATTTTCGTGTTTCTATAACCCACCGAACTCTGACATGGATTACAAGAACTTTCGCGTGCGCACTTGGTCTTGTTCTTGCATGCACACATAAAGGGGGATAAGGCACTAGCAGGTCTGGACATAAGTTGACCTGAGAGATTGAACAAATCTCCGACCTTAACCCACCAGGCCCGGCCGGGATTCGTACCCCAGACCTTCCGATTGGGAGGTTGATGTTTTATCCACTAGGCCAATGCGCCTGTCAAATCTTTATATGACATACTTTCCCTTTGCTTCATTCTTCATCAACATGAAGCTGACAACCCTTGGACTCTTTTGTGTCATCTGCTGATACATTTGTAAGCAAGAAAACGCTTTTACCCCAGCTAAGCTCCAGGCAAGAAAATATATCAATTACAAAACATGTATGTATATTATATGTTTTCGAGAACTGAAAAAATAATGCAAGAAAGCCTGTGTAACTGCAACTTGTAAGATATGATTCTTACCATGACACTACTTCACAAAAATTAGGATTATGTTCAGCAAATAAAAACATAAAAATATGCATTAATTCTCATGGAAACCAAAAGGACTTTAAACTTCCCTTACAAATAACCCACTTTCTTTTAATTTCTCCTACATCACCACAGCTAACATCAACTTACGATGAGGCCCTGAATGAGGTCGCGAACATTCTTGACAGTACTAGCAGGCTGGTTGGCAGCTAGCTTTAAAAGTGTAGACAGAAAGCTTTTGCACTTTTTGACATTTTCCAGCATCATTTTGTCTGCAAAAGAGAGAAAAAGAAAAATGTTGTATGAACTGAAGGCTCCATCAGACGAAGGGTGATACCTGGAGAAACAAGCGTGAATCACAAAGTTTTTGAACACAAAACAGGACGTGTAAACAAACACATACACACATGTACGCACACACACATAACCACACATACACACAAACAGCGAGAGACAGCACATTGTGATCCCCTCTCTCTAAATAATAAAAGGCATCATTTTATAACCTGATTTTTACCATCAGCATGACTACAGTAACTGTTGCATAAATTACTACAATAAGAAGATCCGAACATTCGCCCACCACTCATCCAACAAAAATAAATATACACAAATGAAAACACGCACAAACACAAAAATTTGACATTCAAATCAAAATAAAAAAAATAAAAAACACACACAAACTCAAATTCCAGCTAAAAAATACATTGTACACTCACACAGCACATATACTGTTCAAAAAAAGAAACGCATAGCTTGTAATATTTGGTTAATTTAGTTATATGGCTACAAGGATATCCACCAAACTGCAGAAAATGTTTATCTGGTCGTCGACCTTTCGTCCATTGCCACAAGTGAGCTCTGCACGTGACGCATGCGTTATCAGTGGCTACAATGTCAAAATTGCTCATTTGGCATGACCACTCGTCATGCTTCAGTGTAATCTGGTGAAACTCGGGGAATATTGAGCTCTCACCATGTCTTCCAAAACCCATAAAAGCGGATTGTTCGCCACAAAGAAATCAGACGACAATTCAGCGACGAAAGATGGCCCGATTGAGCAGAGAAGACCGCCAAATTGCATTGGGTCGTTTACAAGCAGGCCAAAGTCAAAGTGCAATCGCCAGGCACTTCCACGTGTCCCAGAGCACCATCAGTAGACTGTGGGTCAGGTTTCAAGCCACTGGCTCCGTTGCTGACTTGCCACGAGCGGGAAGACCAAGGGCGACAACTGCTGCTCACGACCGCTTCATACGGCTCCGCCACCTCCGGAATCGTTTCCTGTCGGCCTCATCTTCTGTCCAGGCTCTCCCCGGGCCACACCAATTATCGGACCAGACCGTGCGGAACCGCCTGCATGAAGCTGGTTTGAGAGCTCGCAGACCTCACAGAGGAGCTGTCCTCACCCGCCGCCATCGCCAGAACCGAGTGCAGTGGGGCAACCAGCACCTTCGCTGGACCGTCCGGAATCACTGGAGACACGTGTGGTTCAGCGACGAGTCCTACTTCCTGCTCCAGCGACATGATGGTCGGAGGAGGGTCTACCGGAGAGTAAACGAACGTTACGCGCCCAACTGTGTGGATGAGGCACCCGTTCATGGTGGTGGAGGCGTCATGGTGTGGGGGGCGATCAATACCGCTGGAAGGAGCACCCTGGTGCACGTCCAAGGGCGCATAACTGCCCAGCGATACGTGGAGGAAATTCTGCGCCCACACGCCCTTCCTCTTCTGGCTGACCAGGATGCCATATTCCAGCAGGACAACGCTCGCCCGCACACAGCACGACTCACCACCCAGTTCCTCACCGACCACCATGTCCAGGTGCTTCCCTGGCCATCCATGTCGCCAGACATGAACCCGATAGAACACCTCTGGGATGAATTGGACAGACGTGTGCGCAGGCGAGAAGAAGCGCCGGCAAATCACCGCGATCTATTGCAGGCACTTCAGGAGGAGTGGGACACCATCCCACAGCAAGATATCCGGCATCTGATCCAGTCCATGCCCAGAAGGTGCCGGGCAGTTGTTGCTGCTCAAGGCAGTCACACCCCCTACTGACTTGACAGCCTCGGCACCCAATCGTATTGATTGACTGATTGATTTGAAGATGCAAATGAACTGTGTGTGCATTCAACTGTGTCCATACCAAATTTCAAACAAATAATCTAAATATTGGATTTTCTGTTAATTTTTTCGACAAATAAAACAAATTTGGCAAGTAGCAACTATGCGTTTCTTTTTTTGAACAGTATATTATATGTATGAGGCATGGGAACAGGAAATCATCAAAAAGGAGGAAAATAATGCGGGAGTGCGGGGGCCGCTCCCCCACACGGTCTACTCCTTGTCGTGGGGTGGGGGCTTGAGTATCTCGATAACCCGGAGAGCTATGCCAGCCGGAGCAAATGCTCCTGGTAGGGTCACCCATGCTGGACAGGTCAAAGGATAGAGGTCAGACTAAGCTAGGCCAGCTCCCCCCATGAGTCTAAAATGGTTTGCGTAGGGTCAACACCCCTGTCTAGAAAAAGACTACGTTACAGAAGCATCAACGACAAATATCCAAGACACATGCCTGGAGGAGGAAGGGTCTCCATCAAGGAGATCTATGACGTCCAACAGTGAAAGCCGAAAGGAAGCTGCGAGACCGACCCCCCTTCTGACCACCAGGTGAACAACGAGAATAGCCACCTGGAACATGCAGACCATGTACCAAGCTGGGAAGACACTGCAGGTAGCAAGAGAGATGAAGAAGTACAAGATCCAAGTACTGGGAATAAGCGAAGCAAGGTGGACAACATCTGGAAGGGTGAGACTCTCATCAGGAGAAGAAGTTTTGTATTCTTTCTTTCTTTATTTGGTGTTTAACGTCGTTTTCAACCATTCAAGGTTATATCGCGACGGAGTTTTGTATTCGGGACACCAAGAAGAAGGAGCCCCACACACGTTAGGCGTGGCGCTGATGCTGGCGCCGGAGGCACAGAGAGCACTCATCAGCTATGAAGCTATCAGCCCCCGCATCATCACAGCAAAGTTTGCCACCAAGAAGAAGAACATCAACCTGAACATCATCCAGTGCTATGCCCCAACAAACGATGAGCCAGACGTGGAAAAGAAGGACAACTACTACCGGCAGTTACAAGCAGTCCTGGACGGGATAAAGGACAGAGATATAACGCTGGTGATGGGAGATTTCAATGCCAAAGTTGGAGGGGACAACACAGGATACGAGGACATCATGGGGAAGCATGGACTGGGACAGATGAACGACAACGGAGAACGTTTTGCAGAGATGTGTGCCTTGAACCAACTGGTGATAGGAGGAAGCGTCTTCCCCCACAAGCGAATACACAAGGCCACCTGGATTTCACCTGACCACGTCACAGAGAACCAGATTGACCACATCTGCATCAACAAAAAGTTCAGACGATCCTGGATGGATGTACGGGTGATGAGGGGAGCAGATGTGTACACAGACCACCAGCTTGTTACCACAACAGTCAGACTGCGATTAAAGAAACACCACAGCTCAAACAACGCTAGAATTAAGTTCAACGTGGGAATGCTAAGAGATGAAGAAGTACGCACAAGATTCCAGATAAGCCTCACCAACAGATTCCAGCCACTTCAAGGGATGATCGAAGAAGATGAGGCAGACATAAAGAGCCAGTGGGAACACTACAGCAAGATGTGGAAGGATACCTGCGAGGAAGTGGTGGGCAAGAAAAAATCGCAGCACAAGGAATGGATTTCTGCAGACACCATTCAGAAAATTGAAGATAGGAAGAAAAAGAAAAAAGCGAGGAACGAGAGCAGAACGAGAGCAGGCAAAGCAAAGGCACAGGAAGAGTACACAGCGGCGGAGAAAGAAGTAAAGAAAGGAATAAAGAAGGACAAGAAAGACTACATAGACAACCTGGCGAAGGAGGCAGAAGAAGCTGCAGGACAGGGAAATCTGAAAGATCTCTACATGACGACCAAGAAGTTAGCAGGAAAATTTCAGCAGACCGACAAACCAGTGAGGGACAAGAATGGGGATCCAATAACAACGACAGACGATCAGATGAAGCGATGGGCGGAACACTTCAAGGAGCTATTGAACAGACCCACCCCTGCAGCACCACCGGACATCAGACCAGCAGAGACAGAACTGCCCATCAACACAGACAAGCCCACAAAGGAGGAAATCAAGAAAGCCATAATGTCACTAAAAAATGGAAAAGCGTCGGGGCCAGATGAGATACCGGCAGAAGCCATCAAAGCAGACATGGAGACATCTATTAGTTTGTTCCACAGTCTGTTTAGCAAGATTTGGGAGGAGGAAGAGGTGCCACCTCAATGGAGAGAAGGCATCATCATCAAGATTCCAAAGAAAGGGGATCTTCGAGACTGTGGAAACTACCGAGGGATCATGCTGCTGTCCGTGCCAAGGAAGGTTCTCAACCGAATCCTTTTGGATAGAATGAAGGAGGCAGTTGACACCAAGCTCAGGGATGAACAGGCGGGTTTCAGGAAGAACAGATCCTGTCCTGACCAGATTGCCAGTTTACGCATCATAGTGGAGCAGTCGCTGGAGTGGAAGTCTCCTCTATACATCAACTTCATTGATTATGAGAAAGCCTTCGACAGCGTGGACAGAGAGTCACTGTGGAAACTCATGCGGCACTACGGCATTCCAGAGAAATTCATCTCCCTCATCCGGGGCACCTACCAGGATATGAAATGTAGAGTCGCACATGCTGGCCAGCTATCCGACAGCTTTGAGGTGAAAACGGGGGAACGACAAGGATGTATACTGTCACCATTCCTATTTCTTCTGGCTATCGACTGGATCATTAAAGCGGGGCTCACACACAGGCGGAGCAAGCGGAGCAGGCTGCTCCGATCCTGCTCCGCTCTCCACCTGCCCTCTCACACACAAGCTCCGGTTCCGGAGCAGGCTGCTCCGATCCTGCTCCGGTAGGGGATTCCCCTATGATATGACGTAGTTTCTCCACTCGCGCAGTCTGATGGGAAATATTTTTACACGTGGATAAGAAGTGGCGGGAAAAAAACACCGTGATGTTTACCAAAGGAGACAAAAGTCTTGTCTTTTATCGCAATTACTGAACATATTTCTAAATGGACTCTGTATAAGTCAGTGTGTGTGCGTGTGTGCCAGTGCGTTTTAGAGCTTTTCAGACACAAACTATGTGAGTGTGGGGGTCGGGTGAAGAGAGAGGTGGACTAACAACTGTTGGGACATGTTTTAAGTTTTGGTTCTTTTTTGTTTTATCGAGTTATATCCGAAGCTTCAAAGATGTTGAATGTGTATAGTTACACTAGCTTCCATGGAATCCATTCTTTTTTTTTAGATCTACTACTAACAATCTCTCTTGCAGACGGTTAGACTGTTGCTTTATGTTACGCGCAATATGGCTTTGATTTAGATTTAGTTTTTTTCATTTTGTGTGTGGTTTGATTTAGCTTCACTCTACTCAGAAGAAATGTTTTAAACATGATTAACAAAATATTACTTTATGGATGTTTGCAAATAGAAACGTACGTGTGTCAACAGCGCAACAAGTTTCTAAAGAGGACGATATAGAACGCTCATGGCCGGACCGTATCAGGTTGGGGGGGGCCCCCAATTGTTAGGGGTTCATTAGTTGAGGGCGCTAGGGAGGTCTGGACGTTTTGAAATGTAGATGAGAATATGTGGAATCTAGCTGGCGCGTTCTCCGAATATTTGTCATGATTTACTGATTTTTATTTTCTTTTCACCCTTGGAGGAGATACATGTTCAGGCCGGGGGGGGGGGGGGGGGGGGGGGGTGACAGGAACCCCCCCTGGATCCGTCCTTGACGCTAGACAAAAAAGTATCTGTGCTGTAGCTTTTTTTTTATGTTTTATCTCACCCTCATTTTTGAATGTTGTTTTCACACACACACACACACACACACACACACACATACACACGCACACACACACACACACACACACACACACTCACTTTTGATCCCATTCCATGTATTGCGAAGACTTTATTCAGGGTTTTAGCTAGTACTTAAACATCCAATTTCAAAGCACAAGTCTGAGCTGAGAATAGATATGCATAAATGTGTAAAATAATGGTGATTTGTGATCAAAACACTTCACAGGGAAGCTTGTTTATATGTCTTATGTATGTGTCTTCCATCGCCCTGGCAACATCAGAACTCCACACCAGCCTGCAAAAGTATAAACATAAAGGGTGACACAAATGAAACAAATGCAGCCCATAAAAATGCTTAATACTTCTTGACCTGTTGACCTAGTTAGTTAATATTTGGCGATTATTAACTATATCTTATGCATGACAAAGGTCAACACAGTGGCGAGTTCACAGGTCAAATGGAGGGGTAATTTGGAACACTTTTGAGTTTTGATCTAGCTGTAATCTTCTTTTTTCAGCACATTTTCAACCAAAAAAAAAGGACTAAAACATTACGTCTCCAATGAGTTAACAAGATCGTAAGATTTTGTTGATCTTGTCCGAGTGGATTTTGTGTATACAAGTGTTATCTGATAGTTACCTTATTGCTTCATGTGTCATTAACGGTGTAACTGGTTGTCTGAGGGATGCATTGACTAAGATCTCATATATATGCTAGATGTCGAAAAACGACTCAAATTACCTGCCCTCGAAAGGGTGGTAACCAAGCTAAAAAAAAGACGCCATAGGAAATTAAGTAGCGTGGAAGGATGGGAGGGTATAAACTATGAGAATTGGGTAAGTATATTAATTATACGAAAATTTATTATTGAAATTTTCATTTGAATTACATAGTTTATACCCTCCAAAACTAACACTCTTAAATTCTTTAATGCTTAAATCGGGTTAATTAGTGTACGGCTCCATATAAAACCCGAAACGGTTGAGTCTATCCCCGAATTCGGATCCTTTTTGGAAAGAGCCCAAAAGACAGACCATTTCACCTACAACATTGTAACTTTTGGTATTGGTCATACCTAAGCTGAAATTAATGTACAGCAAATATACAGTGCAAAATGCCGTTAACGGTCTTGCAGGCAACTCAGTTAGCTATCCTGCCTATGCAACTGACTCACGAAGTCTCGCACACAGATAAACAAATGAGGGAAGGGGCCTGTGTCGTCTTCAACCAATAAACACACACACACACACATACACACACACACACACACACACACACACACACACACACACACACACACACACACACACACACACGCGCGCGCACTAAAGATGAATATTGCATATGCATAATGCAGAAGAAGACAACTTAATCTGATAATCTATAGATGTAGTGACTGGTGCAATATTTAACGAATTTAAAAGGACGACTCTGAAATGTATCATGTGAACCAACTTCTCAATAAACAAAATGAAGACCAGTTTAAAAAGTTACCTGTTTCATTTTGGAATGTTTTTGGTCCCATCACATCTCTGATGTACACTCCATAGACGCACTGTAGTAATAAAAAAAAACTGTTTAAGGAGAAAAAAGATTATGCAGGGAGGAAGAACAGTAAGAACAACAGAATCAGCAGCAACATTCACTAATCTTACTCCACATAACACATAACACTGAATCTCAGTGAAGAGTTAGTGATCCAAATATTTTAATTAAACAGAGAGACACAGAGAGATTGAGAAGGAGACAACAGCTATGTGCATGTGCGTGTGTGTTTGTGTGTGTGTGTGTGTGAGGGGAAATTTAGTCATTGAAAACTAAACACTTTCTACTCTTCAATATCAACAGTCATAGACATAAGATTAAGAGCCACTGGGAAAGTTGGACATGAACATGTATATGTTGCAGGTGAGGAGGGGGGGGGGGGGGGGGGGGGGGGGCTGGAGGGTCTTTGTTGTTTGTAGATCTATTATAACTTAGCACAAATTCCTGTTTTGTAACACTGTAATGTATAAGTTAGGGAGGCCCGGCGGCCATTTTCATTTTTAATGTTTTTTCCATAACTTTGGCCATTCATAAATCAACGAATTATGTCTTTATTCTTCTGAAATTTTGTAGATATGCTTAATATAATATTGTCTATGGGATCCGAAAATTTTAGGGATGTAGCTCTATTGGAAATTTAGTTAGGAAGCACCAAAGTCGGGGAAAATGTCCATCACACCAACCCCAGACCACCTTAGAAAAAGTTGTGCAGAGCACTAAACACAAAAAAAATTCTTTTTCATCAACTGTTTTATTAATTGTACTTATTGAATGTTAAAACGCATGTATACAGAAATTATTTGCGAAAAAAGTAGTTAATGAAGTCAATTTAGCCAAATTAAAAAATGGCCGACATCTTCTGAATACTCTATTTCTCAGATATGCAGATCTTCACTTTAACATGATTTATTCACCTAATATAAACTTATAATATATCAAATTAAAGGAAATTAGCTGCTCTTCATAGTTAAGACATATTCAATCAGATTTGATGGGGAAAAATATCAATTTTAGTTAGAATAATGAAAAAGTAAATATTACGTCACATAAAAATTCTTTCAAAAACCATTAAAAATAAAAAGTTTGTTCAAAGCAGAGACATCAACGGCAAGTCACAAGGATACTATTTGTTATATGGACCAAACTAAAAGAATAAAGTAACCAAATAAGTCTTTAAAAAAATTTAAAAAAAAAAAAAAGTTAAAAAAAATCAAACGGCGGATCTGTCAACTCAATTTAGCAGCACAACCAGTGCATAACTTTTTTTTTTAAATCACAAAAGGATAACACCTCCATCATGAAGTACATTAGAACTTTCAATAACATACAGTACTGTATGTGCAGCTTAATCACAGCTCGTTTTCATTCTCGCCGGCCTCAAACTGAAGATGTTTGGTGAGCACCTTACTCTTCTGCACTAGTCCTACAACTATCTTCTCGTGAACTTTCCTGTCAACAGTTCCTTGTTTGAGAGTTTTACTTTTAATCTTATCTCTCAGGAACTTCACCTTGGTTTCGAGTGCTAGAGTCTTTTTCTCCAGCAGTTTCCTCTCTTTTAGAATTCCCTTGCTGTCCTTTGACATAAAAGATGACAGTTCCTCAATCTTTTCTTCCAGAAAACTGTTCAATCTAAGCTGTCTGTCAAGTCGGTAGGCAAGCAACTCTTTTTCGATATTGCAGCTCACCAAATCCCTGTCGAATAAAGTCTTGCCTTGACGAAGAACAATCTCACAGTCACTCTCCGGCACGTCGACGGCACAAGGAGCAGGGATGGTTGAAGGGGCCGCAGGGGCTGGCTTCTCTGGAACAGCCACTATTCCATCTTGTTCAGAGATGCATTTTGACAAGACGTCAAGTTTCCACACGAAAGGCTGACACAAAAAGTCAAACAAGGCCGAGCAGTTCTTTTCAGTCGGTCGTCTGTTGTAGTTACTCACAAGCTTGACGTAAATCTTTTTCACACGCCCACACTTTGCTTGCACGGAAGTTGGAGACCTGGAGTTGAACGCCTGAGTGGTGAACTTCATCAGCCAGAAGTGAAGAACTTCCAAGTAGCGACTAAGACAGGAGTCGTCCGGAAGAGTAACTTTGCCACACTTCTCCACATTCTCAGCCGAGAGCGTGAGAGAGATGAAGTCCCCATTTGTGATGTCTCGCAGTGTGCCGCATTCTCCCCCAGTGGTCCTGATTCAGTTGTTAAGCAGCCGCTGAGAAAAGAGGTTCCAGGTACAAGTGAAAACTTGGTTCCAACAGCCTTCTGATCAGGGATGCAAACAATCTGAAAAACAAAAGAACATAAAACATAAAACAACTATATATATTCTCAAGCCTAAAAAAATATTAATAGAAACAAAACATTTTGTCTTTCTGTCTAATTAATCCACATACGACAGTGAAAAGATGTAATAATAATAATAATAATAAATGAGCATTTATATAGCGCAACATCATAACTTTACAATCATGCTCTTTGTGCTTGACACATTTAAAATTAAAACACAATTATACAAGCATTTACATCTACATTCATAGTCAACAACACTAAATTAAAAGCATACACCATCAAACATACATTACAAAAGATTCTTCCACTAACTAAGTAATAAAAACATGAATAAAATAGGTAGTGAAAAATCACTAAAACAACAAATACACTACATGTAGCAGTGTCTCCAGCTGTATGGTAGTATCCCAAAAAGAACAGGAGTTGATCCCTTATTTACCAATAGTAACAACAACAATTTAAATCATCTGCAGTCATGATTCATATTCAGCAAACTTCTTCTTCTACGTTCCCGGGTATTCAGCAAACAAAACTGGTACAGTACTCAGTAGCTATTGTGATATGACACGTTTCATTCCTGAAGTGCCACTCTGATCTATTAGATTTGTTACCATCCAGAAGAAAATATCAAATTTACAGATTTATTGTAAATATCTCATCAATCTTATGTTTAATGAGATTCAGGATGCGTTTACTTAAGCTTACTTTACAAAACAAAACACAGCTCGATCAGGGAAACCTCGGGGATTGTCCGACAGTGGTATCGCCCAAATACCGGGGATGATGATCTCCTCATCAAAATCGAATATGTTGCATCTAAGCCGATTTACAAACACAATTTAACCTTCGATAGGTTGAAACACTAGAACTTAGTTATAATTTGATTTTCATTCAAAACTAATGCATATTTCGACAGAGAAACAGTTCAGATTACATACCCACTCGACACCCCCACAGCAGTTAGTTGACTCGCCCGCCATAACACATTCTGCAGCGTGGAACACAGCAACTCAGTCTCCACTCGGCTTTGTTAGGAGTGCGATTGGACGCTCAAATTCTCGTCTTTAAAACGCTCGTGTTGAAAAACCGCTTCGATTACAAATGAGAAACTTTGGCACAAGAAAATTCAAGATGTTGACGATCAATACGCGATGCGTTGAACTTCGAACAATGAATGGAACAACTGTGACCTCTTCGTTTGAAAATGGTTTGTGTGTGATATGTTACAGTGCTTCCCATTGGTTCTTCGCTTGATATGACGTGTACAACGAGGAGATCTTTACTTCCGCCAAGTTTCATTGGTGAATTATTTATAGTTTGCAAACACGAACCAACCAAAAACAGGGTTGTTTCAGGATCGATTTAGAACAAAGCCGTGGCTTGGGGCCAAATCGCTGCACAGCAAGCCAGCGGCTAAGTCCGACGCACGCGCGCGACGCTTTGGGGCATTTTACACATCCAAATACAACTATGTTAACACATTTTTTGCACATCAAACTTAGATGAGTGTACTAAGATGACTATACTCAAGAGCAATCATACTTTATTTGTTTCTAATAAAAATTCAAATAAGCACAATTTTGAGTTGAAAACAGCTCTTTGTACTCTCTGCTTGACTGCCGGGGCCGCGGAGAGCGTGAGCCTCCCTATATAAGTAGAAATGACTGTGGAATAACTTTCTTCTGTTATATCAGTATGATTATTTGCAAAGTTACCCGGATCATTGTGGCATCCTCTTAATCCTATCACGTCTGAGACTTTAGTAGACGTGCCTGTAGAGGGAAGGGATGGGGGAAGGGGGTGGAGGGTGGGCATAGAGAGTGTCGGTGTAATATGAAGGAGGGAGGGGAGAACCATTGGTAAATAAAACTCTTATAATATCAACAGTTCTGAAACTATTTGAGCACGAGTTTCCCATTACCACACAAAGGTGCAGATAGCAACAGATGTTACACCGAGAGTGGGGGGGGGGGACTTTTAGAGGGTTAGTTGTTGGACTGTAGTATCTGTATAGCAGTGCTATGGGGTGAGGGTGGTGCTGGGGCGGAGTATGTATCGTATGTAACTTGAATTGGATATTAATAAGCATGATCACTCAGACTAGAGCTAAAAACGGTGTTAATCTTCACAGACATTACATAATATGAATTCACAAGCATGTACCTTTTGTTTTGCCCTTGAGTTTGGTAGAAGGCAATATTGAGTGTCGAACACAAGTTGCATTGATCACTGACACTGCGTCACCCTGCGGTCAATCTCCTCTGATCTGCAGATTGCACCTGCACAAACCCAAACAATGTTATGATCGCAAAAAGCCTGCATAGCCAATGGATCTAAGAACACAAACACTCGATGGATCTAATTAGAGAGTCTGCAAACGAGTCATTTTACGTTGGAAATTCAATGACAATCTGTCAGTCAATGAAGCAGATAGATCTGTCCCTGCGATTGTTTTTGCAAGCAGATACATGTTTGAACTTCACTTATCCCGTTATCATTCAACAAATTGATATCTTGCATGATGAATTTTGTGCCGAGGAGCTGAACAAACAATCAAAATCAAGCAAGTGGTACATTCAGAAGACAAACTTCAGTCGCAAAAAACAAACTGACGAGAAAGAACCTAGCTTAATTACTGCTGTATTGATTTCGGCCAAACCAACGCATTTACATACCGAAGTCATTCCTCCTTTGATTCCAATCATTGTACATGATCTTAATGCAAAAATATATACGAAAACGAGCTGATCGAAATGAGTAACATTGCACCTGCATTGACTGTACTGCAAAAGCGAAGGTCGTCTGCGACTGGAGATTTCGAAGTTGAACAGCAGCGTTTCTTCACACTCAGCTGTTGGCTTCCTCGGAAAAGTGAAAAGCGTGACTTGAAATCTAGCGGAAACCACATTCTATCTTTCCGTTTCGGTATTCTTGTGTAAAATCCATGAAAAAGTTCTTTCGAAAAAGGCGGCCGTCGTTATTTGGGATGCCACCTAGTGTCACACTACTATTTCCGGAGAAAGTGATGAGTGCGCTGATTGGCTGCACCGCTGCACCGGAGCCAAAAAATAGAAACGTGTCCTATTCCTTGCTCCGCACCGCACACACAACTTTCTCCACTCCTGCAACGGAAGTAGCGTCATCTCTCCGCCTGGTGCAGCCTACTCCACCCTTGCTCCGCTTGCTCCACCTGTGTGTGAGCCCCGCTTAAGACCACAACAGCAGGCAAGAGGAGAAATGGGATACAATGGACACTCTTCGATCAACTGGAAGACCTCGACTTTGCGGATGATCTTGCCCTCCTTTCCCACAACCATGCCCAAATGCAAGACAAGACTACTCACCTGGAGACAATATCAGCCGGTGTAGGACTCAAGATCAACAAGAGGAAAACCGAATTGATTAAGACCAACACCACAGCCGACAATCCGGTGGTGATCAATGGGGAGCCCATCAAGGAAGTGGAGTCCTTTGTTTACCTGGGGAGCGTCATTGACGGACAAGGAGGCTCGGACAGGGACGTCAAAGCAAGGATTGGGAAAGCACGGGGAGCCTTTGTCATGCTAAAGAAGATCTGGAGTTCCAAGGAGATTAGCCAAAGGACGAAGCTTCGGATCTTCAATTCAAACGTCAAGTCTGTTCTTCTCTATGGGTGTGAGACATGGAGGACAACAGAGACCATGCTGGGAAAGATCCAAATCTTTGTCAACACCTGCTTGAGGCGCATCCTAAACATCAGATGGACGGACAGAATCCGAAATGAAGACCTTTGGCAGAGAGCTGACCAGAAACCAGCGGCGCAGCAAATTCTCCGGAGGAAATGGGGCTGGATAGGGCACACCCTGAGAAAGCCAGCATCCAGTATCACGAGGCAAGCCCTGAAGTGGAATCCACAAGGGAAAAGGAAGAGAGGCCGGCCGCGCAACAGCTGGAGGCGAGACACTGAAGCAGAGATCAACAGGCAGGGGAAGACCTGGAGCCAGATCGAAAGGGCAGCCCAGGACCGTGTCGGATGGAGAATTGTCGTCGATGGCCTATGCTCCCCCGGGGGTTCATAATGGCCTAAGTAAGTAAGCGGGGGTCGCTATAGGCCCCTGCCAGGGGGTCAGGGGACAAGGCCCCCTGAAGCTGAGGGTTTTGGGCATTTTCCACACCTAAAACGTGCACCAGAAGACACCATAACTTTACAAAACAGTGCACTTGAAGCTGCAGTAATTTCTCACCAATGTGTTCAAAATCGTTAACAGAGAGCTCCACTGTGTCAAAGAAACTACAATGGGAAGAAGGATAACTTCCTCATTGGGCATGCTTAGAAATGAGAATGGCTAAATACGAGTTATTCCCCTTTGCTACATGCTGACCAGGCTGTCTCCTGCTTTGTCATGACTAGTACAGTCGATCTTTCTCATGCTGTGACTTGCTTTATTTTCACATTTTCGGTATTTAAAACAGCAAACACACACACACACACACATACACTGAAGAAGTTTCCATTCTGATTCGGTTATTTTATTTGGTGCTATATGTTTGCTTCACATTGTTTCTTCTTTTACATTGCTTTAGGTATCCCAATTCGCTAAACACATCCATAATGCATGCATGGCTCATTCGAAAGAGGGCAACTGAATAACTGATGCCCAATAGCAATAAATACTGAACAACTGAACAATAAATAGCAATAAATGATGACAGCGCCAAGTTTTTAAGTACAAAGTGAAATCATGTGACTGGACAAAGGCACAATTACAAAATACAAATAAAAAAATCGAGGCTCATTTTAAATTAAGTTCTCAGCTCATGGGGAAGCATAAGGTGACCCTAGAAACCGAAATTAGGAGACCTCCCGCCCCCAGGGCAGACTACAAAAAAAAGGGGGAGGGGGGGGGGGCTAATTTGTGAAAAAGTATAAAAGGAATCGAAAACTGTATACATGTATTTAGTTAATACCCCAAAAATTGTATAGTATATACAATGTCAGACCCTAAAGAAAGTTTGTTAGTCTTTGCTTAGGCAAAACAAAGCAAAATAGCCTGTTTACGGTATCCCGACCAACCCTATTTTTCTAGACCAACCCTAGACTTTTTTTTTGGCATTTGGAAAAAAAGAAAAAGAAAAAAAAATCAATTTTGTTCCTGTTTTTTTGCAAAATAATTTAAAAAGATGGTTATAAAATTTTTTTAAGAAAAGCCGACCTACCGACCCTCTTTTTGTGTGCCTATGTTACTGTAAACAGACTAAAAGGTACATCAGAAACAACACACCAGGGAGGGTCCAAAATTGTATCAAAATATAGATGGTAGGGAATTCAAAATAAAAAAGACAATAGACAAAACATGTACTTCGGCTCATAGAGCCTTCTTTAATTTTTGACTCATTAAGTCCATGCTCCGAGAGTCCTTTTTTTAATTTTGAATTGCCTACCATCTATTTTTTTTATACAATTTTGGACCCTCTTTGTACGGAGAGAGTTGGCAATTGTTAATCACATTCTCTCATCTCATTGACTCTCCTTCAGCTCCTTGGTAACATGCGTTCCCGTCTCTGCCAGGATTGGACACAGCAGCAGATAACCGGTAAATATGTAACAGGCATAAATGGCAAAATAGCTCGCCTCGCCTGATAATATATGAGACAACTGTTCTACTACAAAGTCTTTCTTGGGAGGCTTGGCTAATTTACTCGCTCGTTTTACACGGGGTTCCATCGTTTTCTTTTCTAATCGGAAAACCTTGCTCCTCAGTTTGTTGACCTTCTGCCAAAGTTCCGCTTCACGAGGGGATGGGGAAGATGACGACTTTGATGCTTTACATCCTATGTCCTCCAGGATCGCCTGAATGTCATCTAAAAAAGAAAACACACATAAAATAACATAACCATAACAAGTTACAACCTGGAAGAAATTAAAACACGTGTAATTAAATCACAAAATGAAAATAAACAATAGCGTAGGAAGGCAGGCCAGAAATGAAGTGTATTAGCAACTATGGATACGATGTGGAACAATGATGGAATTGACCTTGTTTGGTACTGAATGGGTGAGGCCATTAGAACTGTACCCACGGAATACGCGCTATATAAGCTTCATATTGATTGATTGATTGATTGATTGATTAGGACAACAGTACCAGGTAAACTCCTCACACACCATGCCTCTTTCTTTCTTTCTTTATTTGGTGTTTAACGTCGTTTTCAACCACGAAGCTTATATCGCGACGGGGAAAGGGGGGGTGGGGGGGGGGGGAGATGGGAATAGAGCCACTTAATTGTTTCTTGTTACACCATGCCTCTAACAGGATATGTTTCCCATCTTTACGTGTTGGAACTACAGGTACAATTTCATCCATCCATGCATCCGCCCTATACAGCTTCTTCTTCTTCTTCTTCTTCTTCTGCGCTTGTGGGCTGAAACTCCCACGTGCACTCATTTTTTTTGCACAAGTGGAATTTTACGTGTATGATCGTTTTTACCCCGCCATTTAGGCAGCCACACGCCGCTTTCGGAGGAAGCGTGCGGGGTATTTTTGTGTTTCTAAAACCCACCGAACTCTGACATGGATTACAGGATCTTTTTCGTGCGTACTTGGTCTTGTGCTTGCGTGTACACATGAAGGGGGATAAGTAACTAGCAGGTCTGCACATAAGTTGACCTGGGAGATCGGAAACATCTCCACACTTAACCCACCAGGCGGCCGCGACCGGGATTCGAACCCTCGACCTTCCGAGTTAATAGACCGACGTCTTACCACCCCGCCACAGCGCCCGTCACCCTATACAGCAATTATCAACTATGTAATGGATGGGTTTAAACATTTTTTGATGTCAGGGTGTTCTTCATGGTTAAAAATCTCTTACCTGGTTGAACAATTTGTGCATCAGGCGACAGGTCGGTGCTGGCTTCATTTGTAGCTACCCTTTGCGATGGTGGCTTCCTCCCACTAGCAACCTGCAAATGCACAGCTCTTTAACTGACAAACTCACAATCAACACCCAGTCACAATGAAACAATTCTCCCAATTTCATGGCATTGGTCTTAGGCCACACAAAAAAGTGTATGTTTCTCGTAAGGCAAAACAAAAAATAATCTGTTTACAGTATCCGGACCGACCCTATTTTTTTCCCACCGGCCCTAGACTTTTTTGGGGCATTAAAAAATGAAATTAAAATATTCAGATGGCTAAAATACAAAAATAAAAAGCCGACCTACCGACGCTATTTTTGGGGGGCCTATGTTACCTTAAAAAGACTTTTTTTGTGGCCTAACATGACTAAAGGTGGAGATTTTTTTTCTAAACTTTTTTTTTTAAACCATCTTTTTAACTTATTTTGTTGAAAAACAGGAAAACAATTGATTTTCGAATACCCCTTTTATTTTTGAAAATGCAAAATAAAAGTCTAGGGTCGTCGGGAAAACATAGGTAGGGTCAGGTGACCAGAAACATACAACTTTTTTGTTGTTGACGCCGACCCTATACTTTTTTTTGCCATTTGGGGCTGTTTTTTGGCAAAATAAGTTCATCATATCATCATAATCAAGACGTCGATCCAAAATAAGTAACTTTTTTTTGTTGGTCTTATCATTTTTTTGCGCTAAATGCAAACAGGCATTATTTGATGGGAACAATGCTGGGTTTTTTCAATTCTTACATCAGCCTCAAACTTGTCATTACTCAACCTGCATTTAATAGTGTGCTTCATTGGTTTGCAAAAACCTAAAACCAATAAATAAATAACCTTCGGTGGTGGATTGGGCACTGCAAACAATGTCGGGACAGCATTCCACACAAGTGATCCTCTTAGCAGGATTGTTTTACTGGTTGGCCTCAAAGTGATCTGTACAAAGCTTGAGACCTTGAACATCAGCTGGCTGCAGCTTTTCAAAGTCCTCTCGCCTTGTGAATTACATCCATATTCTGCACCTAGTTTGACAATAAAAACAACAATGTTATTGTTAAACTAAGCAAAAAGGAAAGACAAAAAATAAATCAGATCTTCAGTCTAAATCTAACGCTCTGCCTGATCACAAAACGGATGAGTGATGTACCTTTGTACTGTAGTTTTCCCGTAAGCAAGGTTTGATAAAGATTTCGGCAAATATGCCCACGGTTAGTTTGTCATCAAGTGTAAACTGTTGTTTTGTACTGACTGCTGACTCACACTCACAGTCGTAAGTACAGTGTACACATGCACACACAGGTACACACGCAGACACACGCGTACATAGTACAGCTAGTACAGAAATCTCAGGATGAACCGATCCATGCTATGTTTGTAATATTTCATTTGCATATTAGTTCTATAAATACTGTAGTATCATAGCAGACAAAAATGCCCAGAGACAGTTGGCTTATCTGAGTGAGTTGACTCGAGCCATTGCATTCTCAGTCATTCTGAAGAAGGTAAACCTGATGAAATAATCACTGCACAACCCACCTTTTTTCTTCTTTAGGGAACTTGTGGAAAGTTTTCCCGAAGCAGCTCTGTTTGTAACGGGCGTTCTTGCAACAAAAAGCCGAGCACAATTTACCACCACCTCGCACGCGATCGGTACCTACGCGATCCGCCATTTTGTTTTCGCCGTCAGCATGTGACTAGGGACGATAACCCACAAACACTTTTTCGCATTTTCTTCGCAAGTTCCACGTCTTCCTTATGTACAGTGTTTGACTGTGTGTTCGTTTTAGACTTTGCCTTTCGTCAACCAGATCGAAGTCTTCACTCTCTCCTCAAGCCAACCAAAATTCCATTTGTTTTTCACACTTGAGTCGATTTCGGCCGCAAGGGCCTTATCGCTTTTCATAATTCGTCGATGCATGGTGACTAAAATGACGCGTGGTCTAGCAACTGCACGATCCGTAAAAACAAAGAAAGCGTTCGGAAATCTTCGGCAAATTCCGGAACAAGCATAAAACCACTTGCACGGCTGTTTCCGACAGCATTCTTATCATCCTCGGGTTCTACTCGGCAAATTTCGTACATGCAACATTCAGTCCAAATAAGAATACGCCAATTGAGAATAAACTATCGCCGATGGAAGCTGTTACGCGGATTTCATCCCGTACATCCCCAAATTTTCTCAACAGATTTACACCGATCTCAGAAATGAGCCTGGGGCTCATCAAAAAGGCGGATTTCCGCCAAACGGTGGAAGATTCTCTTACCTGATGTAAAATATTATATATTCATTTGGACAATTTGATGAAACGCCATGCCAAGGCTACCTGGACAGCAACTGGAGGAATGTGACTGACCATGCAACACCCACTCTTTCTGTGTGCTATGCTGACCAGTTCACTTAAAAAGTGTGCGGTCAAACAAATGAAGAATCAAGTGCAACTGTGTAAATTATTTTGTGTCAAATGCATTTTTGCATCAATTCCTCTCTGTTTGATGTGAATTGTGAATCTGTTTTTCTCCCTGAGCCCAGAAAAGGGAAGCAGTGGAAGTACACCTTCAACATAGTTTGTCGTGTGAGAATGTTTGTGTTAATATTCACGATGTGAGGCAAGTGACTGGCTGCGGCTAGGTCACAAGTGTCTTTTGATTCACAGACCTTATCAGACTAGAGGGGACCATTAGGAACCTAAAGAGAATGCAGCCTAAAAAGAATGCGACCTAAGGCAGTCAACACTCACTCAGTTCAGGAACAGCGGCCGGTTGAGGTTGTGCGATGGACGGAGCTGGCATGGTGGGCGTTGGCTGGGAGATGACTCGAGGGGTTGGGGGTTGGGTCAAGGTCACAGTCTGACCTCTTGTCTGACCACCGGGCTGGATGACAATGGTGCCTCCACCAGGACGAGGCAAAGTTGTCGTTACAGGCTATGGGAAAACAATTTTAAATTGAATTGTCAATAAGATGTGCAACTATATGGAGAATCAAGAAGGGCAAAGCCCATACGACTCACATGCTTGACCTTGACCTTTACATGACCTTGACCTTCAGGACGTCCGGACGGACTCCTCGGGTGAGTACATAGACTCACTTTTGCTTCGCATGTGAGTCAAAAAACAAGTAACAATGGTGCCACAGAGAAATCAGGAACTTATTTGGATTCACAGTTTAATGAACATCTAGTGCCCTCTAGGGGCATGGAGAAAACTGGTAACAATGGAACCCCCATTTTAAGACCCCTAATCTAAGACTCCCTCCTTTTTAAGACCTTGTTTCTCCGAATTTCTGTTCATAATCTCTGAAAAAACACTAAAATTACCCCCATTTTAACTTATTTAAGACCCGATTTTCTCAGATATATGGAGGTCTTAACAAGTCGCGTAAGGCGAAAATACAACATTTAGTCAAGCTCAGTCGAACTCACAGAATGAAACTGAACGCATTGCTTTTTTTCCGCAAGACCGTACACTCGTAGCATCGTCTGTCCACCGCTCGTGGCAAAGGCAGTGAAATTAACAATCCAGAAAAGCGCGGTAGCGGTTGCGCTGAGGAGGATAGCCCGCTTTTCTATACAGCAGTCCCTGCAATGTACGGCCCCCGGCGTGAGCGGACACCTGACATGTACGGACACATTTGCTCGGCACGGAGTGTTTTCCTTCTATATTTGCCCCCCCCTTAAACGGACACCTGCAAAACGTGGACGCGGACACTCATTTTCGGTCCCAACAGCAGGTCATACCTCCAATGTACGGACAGACCATCGTCAGATTTTCACCACAACAAAATCGATAACAGAGCTGAGCAGTCCGGTTCTTGGTACAAAGATCACAGCCGCAATGGCGTGATGACAGTCACTGATAACTTGAGTGCACGTGTACCCATCACTGAGGAGGGGGGGTAGTTTTGGTCAGGAGTGGAGTACATGCGAAGATGCCAACATGAAACTGCACTGAGCTCTTTATTCTTGTCTGTTGGACGTAAACAACAGAAACCACAGTCGATGAAGGTCCTGAGCGAAAGTGAGTGAAAAACCGGCCACAGTTCTCAGCATCGTGTGTCTGTGTGTAGGCCTAACCTCTTTCATTGACAAGATACTCTTGTTTCCCCTCAGCCTTGACCAGTGAGTCGGTTGCCTAATCTATGAACCCTTCAGTTGTCTTGCTTTGTCAAAAGTTACGACACTGTCAACTGGTTTTGCTCTGAGTGAACAGTGCAGCTGGCCTCTCTGGCCACAGCCCCCAACAGTACATGGCTGGAGGGAGGGAGAGAGAGAGGAAGGGAGGGGGGGTGGAGGGTAGCTGGCTAAACTCTGTGGGGTGTCCGGTTTCACTGCATGTCAGCAGGAAGAGCATTGGAGAGAAATAGAGAGGTGTACTCTTCCACACAATTTCCAAGCATCAGTTGTCACGGCTTGGGGTAGGCATTAGTGAGGGAGAATGGGAGCTGTGTTATGTACAGTGTATTTCCGACTGAAGAGTGAAAAGTCACTGCCATGCCACATGATCGGCATGCAGTCAATAAAGCCAGACAAGAAAAAAATAAATTACATGATTATGACATGCAGCTCTATCTGCTGCTATTCATTCAAACTGGTTTTCAAGCTTATTCTTGCAAAGCATCTGCACACGCTCCTCTGTGCTGTGTTTGTGTGGCTGCTTTCGTATGTCAGTGCATGGTGAGTGTGTTCACTGCCTTGAGGATTTATTTTATCTCTTCTTTTCAACACTTTTCATACAAATCCTTGTTATTGTTTAGTAGCCACAAGAAGTGATTATCATAGACTCAATCCTGTTGTTTGTGTGTCTCTGTGTGAGTGTATGGGGGAGGGGGTGGTGTGTCACCCCTCCCGTGACCGGACACCTGCAATGTACGGACAGTTTTGCTATGGCCCAAGGGTGTCCCTTCATGAGAGGGACTGCTGTATCTCTATTCTTTTTAACTTTCTGAGCGTGTTTTTAATCCAAACATATCATATCTATATGTTTTTGGAATCAGGAACCGACAAGGAATAAGATGAAATTGTTTTTAAGGGCAGACCGGGTAGGCAAAATGAGGTTTTTTTGGTCTCATCCACCTTTTTGGGGTTGCATTTTTCACACCTTTGAACATCCTGGAATGCATTCAATAATCTGCTTTTGTCATTTTAGACATGTATTCATGTAAATAAAACCATTTTCAAACCGATGTTTTGTTGTTTTTGTCTGTGTTTTATCCAAAAAATGGTCTACTTTGGATACTCCGTGCTGGTAAATGTGCGCACATGACATGACCCTTCGCTGTTCAAACTGTGTGGAAATTTCCGTTCTTCAAGATGACGTCATCACCGTTGGGGAATTTCCGTTGACATAGGCACAAAGAGAGAGAATCCGTTCCAACCGAAACCCCGGAATTAATATATGCAAATATATGTAGGTCAAAGGCATTTGGCGCAAGCGCAGTAGACAACTTATCAGTCCCCCGGTGTCAACAAATCCATGACTTTTTCACCGATTCAGCAGCATTTTTCAAAGTTTTGAGCTGCGGAGAACAACCCTAACATTGGAAATGTTCGGCATAGTGGCAAGAAATATCAGAGAAAGATGAACCAGCAGCAGCGAACAGTAGAAGGAAGTAACAACACTCCGAAATGAACCAACATGATCGAATTGAAGCAGACGACATTCTAAGATTCTTGACTCGACGAGGTGGGTTTTGCTTCTTTCTCTTTTCGATCTTGTTTGTTTGACAACGTGATTTATTGCACATTGTTATGTTGTTGTTGTTGTAAGAATGTGTTAGGGTTTGCAGGTAAATGATAAACAGTTTGTGTCTGAAGTATTTTGCGGGTTTCTTGATCCAATTTACTGACCATGCCGCCGCCGCAACCCCCTCCCCCCCCGCCCCTCCCTCCCTCGATCATCTCTGTGATATCGTCTTCACAACCCCTATTTTATTGTTCTTCGCTGGCCAGTCCTTGAGAGCTTACTATGGTGTAACATGTCATCATTATTCTTTGTCTGTGGTCAAACTGAGAAGCAGCATCTGAGCGATGTACGACTGACACAGTTTCTGTTTCTGGTCATTGACCGTAGGAAAATAAGTACCCTACTAGAGAGCGTTCTCTAATTCTAAAGGATTGGTTTACACCAGCATGGCTGACCAACCTATCATTGACAGCAATATTGTTGTCAAATCTTTTCCATTAACTAAGGAATAAAAAAAATAGATCCAATTTACTTCACCAAAGAAAAAAAAAGAGTTAAACTAAAGGACTGGGGATGCAACTCATGAATCAAAAGCATAAAGATCACCTGCAAACAGTGCTAGGTTTAGGAAATCTGAAAATGTATACACACACACAGAACACACACACACACACACACACACACACACACACACACACACACACACACACACACAAAACAGACAAGAAACAAGCAAATACATAGCAAGTGTGATGAAATGAATTAATTTTAAAAGAAAAATATGAAAAGAAAGGAAGAAAGAAAGAAAATAATTCAGCTAGTTTCAGTATTAGTTCCTGTGTGTATCATTGTATGTGATTGTGTGGTTACTCAAATCCCATTGTAAACTTGACATGTAAATTTTGTGATAGGGGCTGGTACAGGGTGACACAAAAAAAACAGATCTATCCCACCAAAAGTTTAATATTTTCTGAAATAATCAGCCGATTCTTTTATTTTTTCAGGTGAGCCAAGCTGAAATGATGTTCTAACAGCCCACCAAGTTTGAGCTTCAAGATGTCATGGACAACGGAGCATAAGACATTTATAGTCGAGGCCTATTTTCGGTCGAATTCTATCCAGACTGGTCAGCCGCAGATGTGACCCAGAGTGGTCCCCCTATTCACCGGACTTGAACCCCCCAGATTTTTATCTGTGGGGGTACCTCAAGGACAGGGTATATGGCAACAACCCCCAGACCATCCCTGATCTTAAGGCAGCAATAACAGCAGCTGTAAGAGCGATCCCACATCTGCGGCTGACCAGTCTGGATAGAATTCGACCGAAAATAGGCCTCGACTATAAATGTCTTATGCTCCGTTGTCCATGACATCTTGAAGCTCAAACTTGGTGGGCTGTTAGAACATCATTTCAGCTTGGCTCACCTGAAAAAATAAAAGAATCGGCTGATTATTTCAGAAAATATTAAACTTTTGGTGGGCTCTGTTTTTTTTGTGTCACCCTGTATGTATATGAGATAACCTTCTGTGAGGTTTAGTGTGTGACAGGGTGAGAATACTTTGATTTCTTTTGCTTTTTCGTGGCTGCTTTTATTTTCAATTATTTATCATTATATATATTAAAACATACACTTTTTTGTCATTAAGTTGTGTGTGTTTGGGTATTAATAAGTAGTGCAAATCCACATGTAATGAGTATGAGTCACTGTTAAATTAATGAATGTCTTTTGTGTGTGTGTGTGTGTGTGTGTGTTCGTCAACCGACATATGTGGGTACGAGCCGCTGAGGTGGTTGTAAGAAAACCCGCCTGGTTCAGTGGTTGGGGGCTGATTGGGATTTCTGATTTACCGGCCTAGCCAAAAAGTTGAGGTACACCCCATGTAACATGGTCATTTGCAAAATAAAGTACAAGCACTTGTTGACGTTTATATTGAGTCTTAAAATTTGCAGCTTATTACAAACAAAAAACATGGACAGTTGCTACAATATCATCTCTGAATCGGCACCTGCCTATCTTTCTGAACTGGTCTCTCTCTACACTCCCTCTCGCACCCTTCGTTCTTCTGATGATGCTCGACTTCTCTGTCAAGGTCGCTTTAAACGCAAGGCTCATGGCTTCCGCACGTTTTCGTATTATGGACCTCAGTTATGGAATTCACTCCCCTTTCAATTACGTCACTCTCCATCCATTTCATCTTTTAAGTCCAATTTGAAAACTCACTTGTTCCAACAACACTACGGATAGTTCCTTAGTATAGAGTCTGGGGATGTGAGATGTGCATGATGTGTTGTTTGAATCTGACAGTGATTGTATGATTTTTGTATACATGTATTGTTGTCACGCGCTTTGAACTTCTGATAAGGCGCTTTATAAATGCCCGTTATTATTATTATTATTATTATTATCAAATATTAAATCAGTGTTTGTGTATTTATTAGGTTGGAGCAAGGGGAGAACCAGTCCTCCTGTGGTGGCAGCGAGGAGAAAGATTGACCTGATGGAAAAGTTTGCTAAACCGGAACTACCCTCTTCCACAGCAGAAACATCAGCTTTGCCATCTTCTGACCAACCATAAGAAGATACAGATACTTTGCCATCTTCTGACCCATCACAAGCAGATATGGATACTGGTACTGTGCAACGTCACTCCGCTGACATGTGTTGGGCTTTTGTCAACATTGATCAGCTCAATCTATTGCTGAAAGGTCTATATCCTGTACTGAATGCTTGTCTGATAGCAGTCTGATTATGAAAGAAGGTGATGCATCAGCCCAAGGATTTGCACAGGCCCTGCATCTGGAGTGCATATGAGTGTCCATTCAAGTCTGCAGTTGTTTACTCTTCTCCCGGTGTTTGCAACGCTTCGGGTGGTAAAGTTGCATTTAAAATAATCCGCGTATGACCATGTTGGTACATGGAAAGGGACATTCAGCTTTACAGAAATTTGCTGCAGTGTTAGGATTGAGCACAGAAATACTGTAATTAAAATGTTGCAACTTTTGAATGGCTTGATAGCTTTGTTCCATTTGTGTATATATAATTATGTAATGCTGTTGATGATTTGTGAAGCATCATTTCTATGCAATGGAATAAGAAATCAGTGCATCCGTTGGGTTTTTATGAGTCTGACAGTTTGGTTCTGATCAATATTTTCATATCAGCACAAACACAGATAATTGACTTTTTTAATGTTTTCATATGATTTTTTTTTAAATTAAAAAAATCTGATAATTTGATTATCAAATCATTTCCCCTTCATAGTTAAAGTGTTATTCTGGTTAAAAAAAACCACCCCATTAATTCAAGCTCTTCTGTGGTACTAGTTTACCGGGGTACTAGTGAGACTCTTTTACATGCTGTTTTCTCTACATGTAATTTGAGACAAAATGTGGTAATTAAAATGTTGTAACTTTTGAATGGCTAGATGGATTTGTTCCAATTTTGTATATGTTGTTTATGATTTGTGAAGCACCATTTCTGTGCATGGAATAAGAATACAGTGGATTCCTTGTGTTTTTATGAGTCCGACAGTTTCGTTTTGATTCATATCTGCACTAACATAGATGAGTTTTCAAATGATTTTTAAAAAAAAGTCCGGATAATTTGATCGTCAAATCATTTCCCCATCATAGTAAAGTGGTCATTCTGATAAAAACATATGAATTCAGGGTGCACTGTGCTACTTGTTTTTGTATGTACTGGTTCAAATCTTTAAAATGCTGTTTTCTCTGAATGTAATTTTCAGACAAAACGCTACAATTAAAATGTTGCAACTTTTGAAAGGCTTGATGGATTTGTTCAGTTTTTGTATATGTTGTTTATGAGTTGTACAGCATCAGTTCTGTGCATGGAATAAGAGTTCAGAGTATTGGTTGGGTTTTTATGAGTCTGACAGTTAGGATCTCATGTATTTTTCTTATCAGAACTGAACCGGTAACTGAAAATGCTAAATTAAAATAATATATTGCTTAGAAATGCTTTTCGATGCACAGAATTATTAAACACACACATATTGCTGCAAAGAAGAAAAATTGGATCAAAACATGCACTGGTTCACAAACTGCAACATTTTAAAAAAAGCACATTTTATAACGTTTTTTTCACATTTTGGTGAATAAAACCCCCAAAAATTGCTTTTCACTCAAAATTTAAAATGGTTTCCCTTAATTAGGTTATTCTGCTTGCAAAAATCAAACAAGCAGCAAGCTGTTTCCAAAATAAATAAAAAAAGTGCCCGCCTACCCTGTCTCCCCTTAAATCGATTTCGGAAATTTAATTTTAATCATAATTTTTATATTTTTATTTTTCAGAGCTTGTTTTTAATCCAAATATAACATAATTATATGTTTTTGGAATCAGAAAATGATGAAGAATACGATAAATGTAATTTTGGATCGTTTTATAAAAAATAATTTTCATTACAATTTTCAGATTATTAATGACCAAAGTCATTAATTAATTTTTAAGCCTCCAAGCTGAAATGCAATACCAAAGTCCGGCCTTCGTCGAAGATTGCTTTGCCAAAATTTCAATCAATTTTATTGAAAAATGAGGGTGTGACAGTGCCACCTCAACTTTTGCAAAATGCCGGATATGACGTCATCAAAAACATTTATCGAAAAAATGAAAAAAACGTCTGGGGATATCATACCCAGGAACTCTCATGACAATGTCATACAGATCGGTCCAGTAGTCTACTCTGAATCGCTCTACACACACACACACACAACTTGACTAAATGTAAAAAGGGGGTTCCACTGTACGTACTGACTTATTTAGATACAAATACTAACGGAAACTTCAGTGATGGTATTTTCAGTGCATGTTGTCACCACAAAGGCAATTTAAAGGAATAACCAGAGAACTAATACTAGTTCTGTGAGGTGAGACCCCTCTGATGGGAGGACAGGCCACACTTAGGACGCTTTTGACTGTTCCCAAGGGTGTCCCTTCAATCACAGGTACGGTACCACTATATTACATAGAATCTCTAACTCACCCGCTGCATTTTCATGCCGGTGGACGTGGTAATGGGCACGGAGGTGGTGGTGATGATGTTGGGGTGGAGGGAGGTGCCCCCAGGCTGACCTGGTCCCCCCGTCTGGACGATCATCAGCTGACCTTGCTCGTTCCGCATCAACATCGTCCCGTGTGGGATTGTCACTGGGTTCTGTTGAGTTCACATACCGTGTTTGAAGGAAAGTAGATTTTTCTTTTACTCACAGTACAAAAAACAAAATAATGGTGCACACTCTCCCCTCACACCCGATATGTTATGTTCAAATCCAGTAAATACCAACGGAATGAACATTTCAATTCTGAATAAATTCACAACAAAATTCAATTTTTGTTTCAGTTTTGAGTAAGAAAAGGCTGTGAAAAAAGTAGAAAAATGTTGTTTGGTTAATGCTCTAGCCACAAAAGTTTCCGGGGTCATAAGGCGCGACTTTTTTCATCGAGTTCGACCCCTGCGTCTTGTATAACAAAGCATCTAATCCGTGTATGAAATAGGAAAAAAATCAAAGAGACCGCCAGAGTACCAGTCAAACAACTTGTGATAATGCATGTTTCAGCTACTAGGTACTGCCCTGCCTTTGATCTGGCCGCACACACAGAGCACACAGATTTCCACTCTGTTAAACTCGGTCACTGACCGGTCACTGACCCCGGTGCAGGAAGTGTTTCCTCTCTCAGATATGACAGGGGAACCACCTCTCATGGCTAAAACTGGGTCATTGACCCCTGGGAAGAAGGTCGTGTCTATAAACAAGGCCACCCAGCTATCACAATGCCTTTGGCCGCACACACAGAGCACACATATTTTCACTCAGTTAAAGTCGGTCACTGACCCCGGTGCAGGAAGTGTTTCCTCTCTCAGATATGACAGGGGAACCACCTCTCATGGCAAAAACTGGGTCATTGACCCCTGGGAAGAAGGTCGTGTCTATAAACAATGGACCTGTCTTTGATCTCGCCGGCTTATTTTCATTCTTCCACCGTTTGTTACCGGTATACTTTTTCAATTTTGGTGCGCCCTATCGGCCCCCTGCGTCCAATGGGTGACTGGATTACAATTTTTTTTAAAAAGAAGGGGGTGCGTCTTGTATAACGAAGCGCCTTGTCACCCGGAAAGTACGGTAGTTAAAGTCTTAAAAGGCACACAGGGTTTAGCCTGGAAGAAAAAGACAATGGGACATTTGTCCCCCTCAACCAAATTCTGATGGTACATTACATAGTTGAAGGCAAAAAGCGCAAAGCAGGCTAGACGGTCCGAAAACGCTTTTATCGAAAGATGCAAAATACAGGGGTGGGACTCTCTTGTGATGAAAAACGAGGAAATCCCTTTTTCTAGGGGGTTTCGAGGGCATGCTCCCTCGAAAATTGTTTAAATGGCACATTAAAATCTGTACAATCTGGTGCATTCTGAGACTTCTTCTTCTTCTTGTCGATCACTCAGATGGAAACGCCGGTTCTCCGCGCAAATGTTGCCGTGCGCTGTAGGTCGTCCAGACTGCCATAGAGCTTCCCTTGCACCGTGGTCGCCTCCGCCCAGATCTGGCTCCTGAGGCCATCGTGTAGTGGGCAAGTCTGCAGCAGGTGTTCCGTTGTCATGCTGCCTGTTTGACAAGGGCACTGGTCTGACTGGCCAATTCTGAACTTGGTGAAAAAGTGGTGGTTCATTCGGTTGTGGCCTGTCCGCAGCCTGAATATGAGGACCTGCTCAGACCTTGTGAGCAGGTGAAAGGCGTCGTTTTTGTTGTAGTGTGGGTGCTGCTGCAACCACTTTTTGTGTTGCTTGGCCTTGATGATGGTCTTGGCTTCTTTGAAGGTGGTTGATCTGTCATTCTGGTCCTTCGTAGTGCCCTCCTTTGCCAGAGTATCTGCGGCTTCGTTGCCTAGTATACATGTTACAGTGAGAGGGGACCCATTGCAGCACGACTGTGTGGGCTCTGCACAGGGAGGTAAAGACAGATGACAGGTCATTCAGTTCTTTGTCTCTGGCAGTGTCTAAGGCCTGCAGGACTGACTTTGCGTCGCTGAAGAACACAACGTTGTTGGAGGAGAGTGGACTGTGCTCAATGTGGGCTGCACCTGTCTGGAGCGCTACTGCTTCAGCCTTGAAGTTGGTGGAGTAGAGGCCGGTAGCGAGGGAGATGTGTTCTTCTTCTCGACCTCCTGGGTACTTTATGTAGATTCCGGCACCACCATTTCTGACAGCCTGGTCGGCAGATCCGTCAGTGTATACATACATGAGTCCATTGGCGTTGGGGGTAGGAGTTGTGGATGTGTTCAATGGTGTCGAGAGACTTCAGTTTAGCACAGCTCTGGGAGTCTTTCTTGCCAACGCCGGGAATACTGCAGCGTATCTGGGGTCTTCCTTCATCACTCCAGCTTGGGTTTTCGAGGTATTGGGGGATATCTTTGGGTTGCTGGTCCAGGATATCTTGGTGTCTCCTTTCCAACACCCTCGTCTGGTGGATGAAGCTTCCTCTCTTCAGTCTTCCTTTTGTTGGTTGGCACAGTCTGTCTTTCATGGGGTGAGTTGGCAGTCGTTTGAATTTAGCTGCCTGGGTGAGGAGTTTGGTGTCCCTTCTGTCTTCCATGGGCTCAAGGCCCATGATGTTTTCCAGCTCTTGGATAGGGGTTGACCGCATGGCGCCAGTGATGATTCTGGCCGCCTGGTTCTGCACCTTGCTGACTCTGTCAAACTTTGACTTGGTTGCTGTGCCCCATGCTGTCACTCCGTACTCAAGTACTGGTCTGACGCTGCCCACGTACATCTTCTTGAGGATTGCTGCATCACGTTGTGCCAGTTAGCTTTTTCATTAGTGCCAACCTTAGCTTGGCTCTGGCTTCGACTTTCTCTGTCTGCTGTTTCCAGGTGAGTCGCCTGTCAAAGGTCACGCCAAGGTACGTGGGGGTGTTGTCAGCCTGCAGCGTCTGTCCGCAGAGCTTGAGGTTGGCCTTCAGTTCTTTCGGGGACAGACTAAAGATCGTGTAAGTGGTCTTCCTGGTGTTGATGTTGACGAGCCACTTCTTTGTCCAGTCCTCAAGCACTTTCAGCGCCTCTTGCATCCTGTAGTTTGCTGTTGTGATGTGCTCTTCTGAGCACCAGAGTGCAAGATCGTCCGCGTAGATGGCTCCATGGACATTTCGAGGGAGGTCCTTGACGATGTCGTTGATGAAGACTAGGAACAAGGTGGGGCTGAGGACTCCACCCTGTGGGACTCCGTCTTTCAGCGTCTTCTTCCGGCTGTACTGCCCGCTTACATGGACTTTTGCTTTCCTGTTGTTCAAGTACTGGCAAATCCACTGGAACATACATCCGGCCACGCCACTCTTCTGGAGCTTCAGCTTCAGCCCTTCCTTCCAGACCTTGTCAAAGGCCTTCTCCATGTCAATCCAGATCGTCAGGGTGTGTTTCTTGTCCTGGTAGCCATCTTCGATCTTCTGGGCGATGTATGTCACCTGGTCCTCGGTCGAGCGATGTTGCCTGAAGCCGGCCTGTTCTGGAGAAAAGGTGTTGTTCTTCTCCAGATGCCAAGTGAGCCTGGTGTTGATCAGCCGTTCCATGAGTTTGCCCACTCAGCTAGTGAGGCTGATGGGTCTGTATGAGTCCACCTTCGCTCGGTCTTTGCCTTTCGTGTGGATCGGGACCATATCAGCTTCTCGCCAGACTTGCGGGACATGGCCAGTCTTCCAGCTGTTGTTGTAGAGCTTCAGTAGCTGTGTTTTTGCCCTTGTGCCTAAATGTAGAAGCATTTCGTTGGTGATCTTGTCTGGCCCTGGCGACTTTCTTTCATGCAAGGCTTTCATGGCATCTGCCAGCTCCTGATGGTTGAACGGCTTGTTCATGTGTTCCTCTGGCTGATGCTCATTGGAGGTTCTTCTCTCCTCCTGTATCTCTGCTCTTCTTTCTTCTGGTACAGTGATGTTGCTGACTTTCTCGTAGTTGTCAATGAAAAGGTTGGCAGCCTTTCTTCCTGTCAGCAACTCTTGGCCCTGCGAGATGGTGATTGTCGCTGCTCTTGTGTCTTCGCCGTTCATGGCTTTCGTCAGCTTCCACAGCTTGTTGCCGTCCCTTTCTAGGTTCAGCTTCTCCGTCTTCTCCCTCCAGCTTGATCTTGCTGCTTGGAGGTAGGCTCTCCTGTACTTGGCAGTGGCTGCTTTCAGGGTGATGTTGTTGTCAACAGAGGGGTTCTCCTCCACTTCTTCTCTGATACTGCTGACTTCATCCTCAAGCTCCTGAAGCTCTTCAGTCCAGTAGGGCCTGTAGTTCTTGCGTGCGCCCAGTGGGATTGTTTCTGAAGCTGCTTTCAGGATGGCCTGGTTGAAGTTCCTGGTGACCCGGTTGATGTTCAGGTCGTCTGTCTTCAGGCCCCTGGTGTAGAGGTCTGTGAGGCTCGCAAATATGTTCCAGTCTGCCTTCTTGTAGTTCCATCTTGGAAACGTTGTACTGTTCTGTGGCCTGTACTGCAAGTTGATGGCCAGCTTCACTGGCCGGTGGTCGCTGCCTCCTAACTGGCTCAGTATCCCTCTTGTGGTTTTCTTGGAGAGGTCATCAGTTGCGAAGGCAAGGTCTGGGTGGAAGTCGACAGCCACCTGCGTGAGAAGAAGGTGGGTGGGTCTTCTGGATCGTTCAGCAGTATCATTTGAGCGTCGATCTGCCAGTCCTCCACTTCCTCTCCTCTTCTGTCCGTCTCCTCGTAGCCCCAACAAGTTGAGTGGCTGTTGAAATCGCCAACAACCAAACAGTTCTCGGATGGTAGATTTTCCAGATACTGCAAGGAAAGTTCTTTGTCTGGGGGGCAGTACAGGCTGTAGATGGTAATGACAGAGCTGTCCACTGTGATTTTGACTCCTTGGACTTCAGCTCGCTGATTTGTGTCCACTTTGATTTCTTGTTCTTGATGAGCATCAGCACTCCTCCTTTGTGTCTTCCTTCTCTGTCCTGTCTGCAGGTTTGGTATCCTCTGATGGTGAACCGGTGATTCGGATTCAGGTGCGTTTCTTGGATACGGGCTACATCAATATTGTCGGCATACAGTCTTTCAGTGAGAGGAAGCTTTTTGTTGTACACTCCTTCCGCATTCCATTGAAGAATGTTCAGCGGTCGAGGAGTCTCCTGCGCGCTTGTTGTTCTTCTTTGGCTAGTAGCATTTACCCTCCGCCTCTGTAGCCTGGCTCCTCGCGGCGGGACGGGGTGACCTCCGGTGGCTTGGGTTGGGCCCCTTTGAGGCATAGGGCCCGGCACTCAACCAGCCCGGGGGGACTCCACAGGCAGAGCACCATCACGTGTTGAATCGTCGTTGTCCATCATGGGAGTGAAATGCGTTGCACTGTCGTTACGCGCACTTTGGCCCAGCGCATCCGTCTTCAGCAGTGGTTTCTTCTCCGACTTTTCCTTGTCGTAGGAGACTTGCCGTCCATGGCTGCAGAACGTCCCCCGTCCTTGGTTTTTTGTCTGAGTGATCCTTCTCATACCCCATTAGCCTCGGGGAGAGGTGGCTGAATTAGTCTGACCTCTACCCTTTGACCTGTCCAGCTTGGGTGGCCCTACCAGGAGTTTACACTCCCACTGGCATAGCTCGAGGCACTCAAACCACCACACCGCGCTAAGGAATCAGCCTTGTGGTGGATTCTGAGACTAAAATTCAACTTGTTTGGATAAGGTAAAAAAAAAGACATTCTTCTCATTATCCATAATCCGGGGTGTTGCAGGTAGCTCTGTTTCCTCCTTGGGGATGAAGCTACCAGGGGAAGGGATTGTGTTGGAGGTGCGGGTAGAGGGGTAGCCCTCCCGGTGCTCCCCCTTGGACCTCCCTAGTATAGGACCCTGGGTCTTCTCGAGGTGGCCATTGTGGCGTAATCCCTCCGGACTAGCATAACGTTTCCCTATCCCAAGACCGACCGTGCGTGGTCTATGACCACATCCTCTACGAGGTGACCCTATCAACTAGGCAGCGCAAGCCCCTGGGCGAAACACGGCGGATCTAGAGGAGAGAACCTCGATAAAAAATTTGAGCTGCCATGAAGACGGAGCATGTTGGCTGAGGACAGCGGGCAGACCTCCTGTGCCGACACCCATCTACAGGAGAAAACCAGGCATGCACGCATCAAACCCAACATGGCCATACAAACGGATAAAAAACGGATCCATAATCCAATACTGGCAATTGAATGATTCAATGTATTGAAGCACAACATGACTATTAGTTATTAGGAGTTTTCAGTCAGCACAATTCTTTCTTTCTTTATTTGGTGTTTAACGTCGTTTTCAACCGTTCAAGGTTATATCGCGACGGGGAAAGGGGGGGGATGGGATAGAGCCACTTGTTAATTGTTTCTTGTTCACAAAAGCACTAATCAAAAAATTGCTCCAGGGGCTTGCAACGTAGTACAATATATGACCTTACTGGGAGAATGCAAGTTTCCAGTACAAAGGACTTAACATTTCTTACATACTGCTTGACTAAAATCTTTACAAACATTGACTGTATTCTATACAAGAAACACTTAACAAGGGTAAAAGGAGAAACAGAATCCGTTAGTCGCCTCTTACGACATGGTCAGCACAATTTAACTCTCAAGCCTCCAGTGTTCTGTTCCTTCTTCACTTCTCTCCCTATCATTCAGTCAACAAGTTATAGATACTGTGATGAAATGGGACGCGGAAAAGTCCCACCCCTGAAAATAGTTCCATTTGGTGCCATATAATGATATGGGAATGTGCCAGCATATCAGGTTAGTGTGTTTGTGTGAGAGAGAGAGAGAGAGAGAGAGAGAGAGAGAGAGAGAGAGAGAGAGAGAGAGAGAGAGAGAGAGAGAGAGAAAGAGAGAGAGAGAGAAAGAAAGAGAGGGAGAGAGAGAGAGAGAGAGTCATTCATTGCAGTACTTAGTCATTCACACTTCTTATCAAGCATATTATAGCTGACACTGTAACTACTAAATGTGAGGCTGATCCACTTTGGCACACATTTGTATCTGATTCAGAGTTTGTAATTCTAGCAGTGTTTATTGATAAGTCATTGGATACATGTGTTGCACTTGCAGACCCTGTAATTGTATTCATGTATTGTCACTTTGTGTCACATGCTGTTGAAGTGTTCCGAATTGATGTGAATGAGTAAATATATCTAGATCTGTCAGTGAAATACTCTACTAACTTATCCATTGAGCAACTGTTATTGTATTATCATCATTTTCTAGCAGATTTTTTGCATACATTGGTGACAATATTTTACTTCAGACACACCGCAGGATAAATTTAAAAAGAAACAAGAAAATTCAAGTCACCCCAAAGGCTGCACAGAAAAGTAAGTAAATTATTAAAAAAAAAAAAAGTGGTGGTGGTGGTCCTGTTTATATGTATGGGTGGTGGGTCTCGGAAGCGAGAGGTTGCGTGTTCAGGCCTGGGTCAGGCCGCAATTTTCTCCCCCCTTTCCTAACCTAGGTGGTGGGTTCAAGTGCTAGTCTTTCGGATGAGACGAAAAACCGAGGTCCCTTCGTGTACACTACATTGGGGTGTGCACGTTAAAGATCCCACGATTGACAAAAGGGTCTTTCCTGGCAAAATTGTATAGGCATAGATAAAAATGTCCATCAAATACCCGTGGGACTTGGAATAAAGTAAAAAAAATCCATCTCACACGGCATTAAGTCTCAGGAAACATGAATACACGCATGCAGGAAAAAAAAATATGGGTAGCGCCGTATGTATGGCAGCTCGCTTTCCCCGGGGAGAAAGCAGCCCGAATTTCCATGAGGGTAACCTCACTGGACTGTAAATCTTATCCAATCCAATCCAATCCAATCCAATTTTCAGACAAGACGTCACAAGAGTAGTCAGGAAAGTTTTAGACTTTAGACTATTTCTGGATATCAAGTATCAACTGTCATAATCTGCAGTTTTTTAATGTACAGATGATATGTCTTTAATAGCAGACTGATAGTTTTTGCTTAATGATAGTAAGCCTTAAAATGAGCACTATACCTGCTAGCACTATGCAAAAGTTGGTATTGTGCACTCATCCTATCACATTTCAGTTGGAGATACTAAGAGGAATTTCTTTGCAGTATGTTGTGCTATGTCAATAATTACCACAATTGTGTCAAAGCAGGTAGGCAATAGAGATATGGAACTTGCAATTACAAAATACTGTACCTTGTCAAATGAAACACTGTTTCAGGACAATCATAGCTGCTCTGCATTTTAACGAAAACAACAACAGACTGCAGGCTTCTGACCAGACCGGAAAGGAACGCTACAGTTTGGTCTACAGGAAATCAAAGAAGGACTATTCCATCCAGGAAGTGAAAGTGGATTGCACCTTTGGTAAATGTTCTTTTACTCTCACAAGCTCAGACTTTTGGTACAAAAGTATTTTTTGTGTTGTTCGGTTTGCAAGTACATACAAAATAATGGCCCATTGGATAAGCATGAAAGAGGTAGAAGAATAACTTCCAAACATTTAAGTTAATGGAGATCAGAGAGTAAGGAAGAAGACAAATAGCAATCAATGTCACAAATGTATTGCAACATTTTTTTTTCTTTGGCTGCTCAAAGAAAATAAAGAGAAACCATTTTTATACACATTCATACAGGAGCAATCCATACAACAGTGCAGGGGAAGGTAACACTAACAGCCACAGAAGATTATGCCTATTTCAAAGTTGGTGGAGGGTCACTTAATAAAGTTCACATTTGTTTGCAGCTTATGTGGGGAGACTGATGGAACGAGTGGTGGACTTGGCCTCTACACACAGCATCCAAGACATGAAACGGTCCATCAAGCAGTTGCCTCCGCCCCTTTGTGAACAATATGCCAAGCCTAACAAAGAACAGGCAGTCAGAGCACTAAAGTCTCGGTACAGCTACAAGGGGTGCTAATACGACCACATGTAGTCAGGACCTGTAGATGTGAATGTTTAACCTTCACAACTGCTTCAAAATATCTACTGGCACAATAGTAAACTGTTAAAAGAACTAGTTTTCGGGTTCCAAATATCCTGTGTAATTGCCTGTAGCGTTAGGAAAGGTTTCCCGGATCTTCCTGACAGCAGAAGCAGGGAGAGTTACTCGTACATCCTTGCCCAGCCATCCCCATGCAAACTTTGCCAGCATACGGTATGCAGTGTAGCGGTAGCGACTGCACACAGACAAAATTAGGCATGCTATGTAATGTCCATGTACATAGTACTTTCCAAGTAAACTAAAAATGCATGAATATCAGGCAGCAGACATCTTTCCCATGTATACTGTATCACATGGTGTCGATGATAAAATTTACATTGCAGCAAGATATTTGGTTTGGGTGTAAATGTTATTTTAAAACCCTTACACTGGTGCAATTCTGCAACACAGGTTACATAGCCACTGGTGAATTAACAGGGAGAAAAATAAAGAAAAACGATCATATAGGTTTTCGCATTCATGGGAGGTAATCGGAACCGACCAAACAGACTGAGCCAGTAACGCGACATATATATGTCGTGACAACCAGGTGACAGTATAGGAAAAGTAGCGCGACATATGTAAATGAATCTATTACATTGAACCATGATTTGTAATTTTGCTCCTTGATATATTATATATATACCTGTTTTCATCAGCTATATCTCTTCCATACTGTTGCTGGCACCATCTGTAGCAAGTACGAAGTAGTAGATATCCAGACACACTGACTGGAATCCTGGGTGATGAGTTATGCAGTTCACACCTTTTCTCATCAAGGCTTCCATTTGCTCCATTTCTGTGCAACAGCGACATTCTTTGATTGTGTCCATGAGCTCACAGTTGTCACAATGACACCTAGTGCATAAGAAGAGGAGAGGAGAGGAAAATAAAATTGTTTGCACAAATCTACTTACTCTGTCAGTCTGCGTTTTGGTTTTTGATCAATAAAATATTCTTTTAATCAAATCAACTTCACTTGTGTTTGATTCTTTTCCCCATCTGTGTGCAAAAATTTGATTCCAATCATGTTGCTCAATTTAACACTGATGTGTTTGGTCAGTTCTTCAATATTCACATGCAACTTTCCTTAAAAAATTTTTTTTTAAAAAACACATTCAATCCTGGTGATACAAAGACACACAAACATGACAATCCTATGGAAAAAAAGAAACAAACTCAAGTACTACAATTCCACAAACTAAAAAAAAAGATGCTGTTGCTATTCACAGAGGAGATGATATATTGAAAGTTCTGCACTGATGAAAAATAAACACATGAAATGAACACTGAGTTGATTGTTGACAGTGATTGTTAACTTTCAATAGTTGGTATTCTATGCCTAGCTTTGTTGTGTTCAGATCTTCAAAATCTCTGATAATGTAAGCAAACAGTGTCACAAAATGGTAAGTAATCGCACAGTGTGAAATTTACCAATGCATCGAGTTCAGACGACTTGGGTCCACTTGGCACTTGGTCATGTGCCTGTCTTTCTCCTTCACTGCCATCATCGTCGCTACTCGAAATCTGAGGCTCAAACTGGTATGGTTGAGGGGCTCCACAAGATTGTGATTGTGTTTGGAACACGTTCATCTCTAAATCCGAGTCGAAATCGCTGCTTTCACACGAGAGTTGCAATGCAACGTCTCTCTCTGCTTCGCTTGACGCCATGTTTACTCGCTCAGTGTGTTCCACGTTTGACGTCACTAGCCAGGGGAGTTAAGCGATGGCAAAATTTTAAGATTGTTTCCCTTATAGTTAATTACAGGTGAGAATGAGCACTTTCAATAGCCAATTACGCGCGATCGGAGGAGATGGAACTTGATATAATTATATTTTTGCGGTCCTGTTATAAAGCCCTTTCCAGTGGCACAATAAAAAGTTTGCACTCTGGTTGGTCTTTAATGAGTAGGCCTTGGGCCCTTTTCATGGAGATGAGCACATTTTAGTGATGGGATTTTAGTGAACCAGTTTGCCGAACTTGCTGGGACAATGAATTTGCAGCCAGAGATAGCATCTTGTGTTACAGAAGCTGGCAACAGGCATGCTGAGGATGCTAGGGCCGTCAGAGACACCCTACGTGACTATTTCACCACAGTCGGCGCTGTGCCCTGGCAATGGGATCATGTCCACTGATCGGAACACCCAGGGAAATGTAGTTGCTCACATGATGTGTGATGCTGCATAATACAAACACGTGTACATATTTGTATTATAATATGTATATTCAGACCTGGGAACCCATACGATTTTGCCGTATTTTGTACGCATGATTGTCTAGAATACGATCAGTACGGTCTGTGGAAAAAAAATACGACGAGAAAAATTCCCAGACTACTTTTCTTCACAAGCGCATCCCGAAGCCGATCCAGTATTTTGACACATGATTACAGTTTTTGTTAGTAAACATTGAAAGAAGCATGTGTTTTAAATGTTTTGGTTAACTTAATGAACGGTGCGACGGACGCGTGTCAGTGAAGCATGTTTGAATCATGGATGTTCAAATGCTGTGTGGAGTACGTACGCTCATTTTTCTGAAAATACAGCAAGTTTGTTTGAGAATACTCCAAGTGCAAACAAGAAGGGCAAAGCCCATGACTCACATGCTTGACCTTGACCTTTACATGACCCTGACAGGGTCAAGGTCAAATAACTAAACCTAGCAATGACATCATACACTAAGAACTGCTTTACACATTTTTCCTACCAAAATACATGTGACCTTGACCCAAGGTCAAGGTCATCCAAGGTCATGCAACACAAAGCTGGTAATTCAAGACATAGGAAGTACAATGGTGCTCATTGGCCCTTTCTACCATGAGATATGGTCACTTTTAGTGGTTCACTACCTTATTTTGGTCACATCTCATAAATGTCAAAGTGACCTTGACCTTGATCATATGTGACCAAATGTGTCTCATGATGAAAGCATAACATGTGCCCCACATAATTTTTAAGTTTGAAACAGTTATCTTCCATAGTTCAGGGTCAAGGTCACTTCAAAATATGTATACAATCCAACTTTGAAGAGCTCCTGTGACCTTGACCTTGAAGCAAGGTAAACCAAACTGGTATCAAAAGATGGGGCTTACTTTGCCCTATATATCATATATAGGTGAGGTATTAAATCTCAAAAACTTCAGAGAAAATGGGAAAAATGTGAAAAATAGCTGTTTATTAGACAACATCTATGGCCCCTGCGACCTTGACCTTGAAGCAAGGTCAAGATGCTATGTATGTTTTTTGGGGCCTTGTCATCATACACCATCTTGACAAATTTGGTACTGATAGACTGAATAGTGTCCAAGAAATATCCAACGTTAAAGTTTTCCGGACGGCCGGCCAGCCGGCCGGCCGGACGGACGGACGGACGACTCGGGTGAGTACATAGACTCACTTTTGCTTCGCATGTGAGTCAAAAAGGGGTTCCCAGGTCTGTATATTATTATGCTGAAATTGTTGGTTGCTTTTTAGTTGTTGTTTTTTGGGGTGTGTCCTGTTTGAAAAAAGGTAATAAAACAATGTACGCACACAATGCAGGTGCATATACCGATATGTCTGTGTGCACATGATTTTGTGTTTTGCACACAATTATTAGGTCCTATTAAAATTTCTGAAAGCAGTCAAATGTCCTATTGATACCGAAGAAGAGCTCAGGACATTTGTCCTATTGGTATGCATTTGTGGCAACACCCCTGTGCCTGTTTTCAGCAGTGCTGTTTCATGAATATATGAATGTGGCAGCCACCCCCCCACCCCCCCTCTCCAAAACAGCATGTTTGACACAGACCTGTTTACCCCCTAAAATGGAAATCAGGAATGCAACTGGTGCTTTTGAGTAATTTGGGGCATCTTTGAGTAATCTTTTTTATCAATCATAAACCAGCTCGAAAACGATATGTTTGAACGTGTGCTACCATGCAATACAAGTACAAAATTAAATATCACCATGTTTAACAGTATTGTAGTACACACACAGAAGCTCACAAACACACACATGACACCTGATATGCAAGTTAAAAAAGACAAGTTTACTTTATCTTAAAAAAAACCCACAAGGCCAAAAAAAAAAGTTGTATGTTTCTGGTCACCCGACCCTACCTAGTTTTTTTCCCGCCGACCCTAGACTTTTTTTTATTGCATTTGTTAAAAAAAAAGGAAAAAAAGCGTCAAAACGAAAGTAACAGACGGCAGACGACACAAGGGGGATAACCCCGCATTCCTTTTGTCTCATTTGTTTTGAAATGTGTTGTCTTTCTCTTTGTATAGTAAGTCCAGTCTCTTTGCGTCACTGTATAGTTATTTTCTACCCTGACACAAAACAAACAAAAAAAACAAAAAAACAAAAAAATCCCTACCTACCTACCCTATTTTTTGTAGCATGTTACCAGAACCATACTTTTTTTTTTTGGCCCAAAGTATTTACAGTCAAGATGCATGTCAATAAAACATCTTAAATTCAGTCACATCAAACATCCTGCATTAAAACCAATCATAATAATATCCTCCCCAAAACAATGACATTGTCAAAGTAATTATTATTTTCAAAAAAGCACAGGCTCAACTGTAGTGTAGTTAAGTTCGTACCTACTTTATCAATAACAAACTAAAACTGTACTTCCATCACATTCAGGGAAATCACAACCAGAAAGAAACATAGCTATCACAGAATGGAGACATACTGTAACCATGCGAGTTAGCGTATCAGCGGATGAAAAAGGCAGGTTGTGCTCGATGAGAAAATCACTCAAGTAGGCTTCTGCTCTTGTTATTTTCCTTTCTTCGCTCTTCTCGGCGTCCTTTTCTTTGGTGTAGCTGCTCACTGATGGTATTTTCTCCTTCAACGATGCATTTTGCTTGTGTCGAGTACTCTCGACTCTGTGCACAGGCGGAGGTATCGTCCACTGGACTACTACCATCACAGAAAGACTACAAGGTGCGACACTCACCTTCGGGTCTTCCGTGTTCTTGGAGTCGCTTCCTGGGGAAAAATATTGTTCAAAGACGGTTTGCCTCTTCCTACAGTCTGTGTAAGGTCAAATAAATACAGTTGAATGATTGTTTGAACTATTATGTGCCTTTAGTTTTCAGCTTTCGTCCGATGCAGGTTGTTTTTAACCATCATTTGGACGAATCTTCGTTTGCGAGCCGCTTATCCACCGGAAGACCAAATTTTCTATCCGCACCGAATATGCATACCAGCGCTCATTGGTTAATAACAGGATATTCGATGATTATTTTCCCGTGGATAGCTTCCCTTTGCTGCACAATATTTACATATATTTTAGACCAATGAGCGCTGGTATGCATATTCGGTGCGGATAGAAAATTTGGTCTTCCGGTGGATAAGCGGCTCGCAAACGAAGATTCGTCCAAATGATGGTTAAAAACAACCTGCATCGGACGAAAGCTGAAAACTAAAGGCACATAATAGTTCAAACAATCATTCAACTGTATTTATTTGACCTTACACAGACTGTAGGAAGAGGCAAACCGTCTTGAACAATATTTTTCCCCAGGAAGCGACTCCAAGAACACAGAAGACTCGAAGGTGAGTGTCGTACCTTGTAGTCTTTCTGTAATAGTAGTAGTCCAATGGACGATACCTCTGCCTGTGCTCTGTGCCGCTTACAGCCGTGTGCGCCACCACTCGAACACGAGAAGTCCGACCCACACACAGTGCAAAAAACATGCGATTCACTCTTCTTGCATTTCACCAGACACGGCCACCTGGCTTGATAGTTTGGTATATATCTCTGAACAACTTTGGCCTTTTTATATTTAGTCAAGTTTTGACTAAATATTTTAACATCGAGGGGGAATTGAAACGAGGGTCGTGGTGTATGTGCGTGTGTGTGTGTCTGTGTGTCTGTGTGTGTGTGTGTGTGTGTAGAGCGATTCAGACTAAACTACTGGACCGATCTTTATGAAATTTGACATGAGAGTTCCTGGGTATGAAATCCCCATACGTTTTTTTCATTTTTTTGATAAATGTCTTTGATGACGTCATATCCGGCTTTTTGTGAAAGTTGAGGCGGCACTGTCACGCCCTCATTTTTCAACCAAATTGGTTGAAATTTTGGTCAAGTAATCTTCGACGAAGCCCGGACTTCGGTATTGCATTTCAGCTTGGTGGCTTAAAAATTAATTAATGACTTTGGTCATTAAAAATCTGAAAATTGTAAAAAAAAATAAAAATTTATAAAACGATCCAAATTTACGTTTATCTTATTCTCCATCATTTGCTGATTCCAAAAACATATAAATATGTTATATTCGGATTAAAAACAAGCTCTGAAAATTAAATATATAAAAATTATTATCAAAATTAAATTGTCGAAATCAATTTAAAAACACTTTCATCTTATTCCTTGTCGGTTCCTGATTCCAAAAACATATAGATATGATATGTTTGGATTAAAAACACGCTCAGAAAATTAAAACAAAGAGAGGTACAGAAAAGCGTGATATCCTTCTTAGCGCAACTACTACCCCGCTCTTCTTTGCCATGAGCGGTGGACTGACGATGCTACGAGTATACGGTCTTGCTGAAAAATGGCAGTGCGTTCAGTTTCATTCTGTGAGTTCGACAGCTACTTGACTAAATATTGTATTTTCGCCTTACGCGACTTGTTGGTTTGTTTTGTCCACAGCGCGATCGGCCTTACGCTTCGCCGGACCCATGTCGACCAAAAACCGCGCGTTGACCGACAAACACCTTGGTATGCACATGCGCGGACAAGCCTGTTCCGGTCGGCCTTGAGGGAAAAGGGAAATCACAGTCCTGGTGAATACCATAATTTGACTGAATTTTCGCGCACGGAAAAAGGTTCTCGCGACCGGAATTTCCGATAGCTTTCCGTAATACCGGAATTAGGACCCCAAATCCGTAATAATTCCGGACAATCCGGGAGGGTAAACAGGTCTGTTGACATGGAGCAACATCTGCTATTCAGTTTCTGGTTAGCTTTTACAACACAGCTCCAGTTCTGTGATACTAGTACACTGGAACCCCTTTATAAGACATAAGAATATGAGAAACTCACTTTTAATAATAATAATAATAATAAATAACTTTTCTATAGCGCGAGTCCCATCAATTGGCTCCAGGCGCTTTACAAATTCATTATAGAATAAACTAGCACAAATCAACAAGCATACAAAGCATACATTTTTAACTGAGACATAACACCAAGAACCCAAGCACTAAGCAAAACTTAGCGTACAATGTTAAAAGCACACACACACACACACACACACACACACACACACACACACACACACACACACACACGCACGCACGCGCACACACAAAGATACCATTGACAAAGAGACCATAAAGCACATACAGGGTAGAGAGTTCCAAAACAGAATAGAGTTGTGGAGAGTCTACTCAGGCTAAGCAAAGGCTTTACGAAACAGGTATGTTTTGAGTTGGGTTTTGAAGGAGGAAAGGCTGCTGGAATCACGGATAGAACTTGGAAGCGAGTTCCAGACGGTCGGAATCTGGTACCTAAAGGTTCTTTCACCAAAGGTCTTGGTCCTGGTTTTGGGGATGCGAAGGAGTTTTTCAGAGGAGGATCTGAGAGAACGGGATGGCTCGTAGATACTGAGGGAATGGGACAAATAGGGGGGAAGTGATTTCTCAAAACAGCGGTACCCTAACAGAGCGAGCTTGTACTCGATTCTATACTTCATAGGAAGCCAGTGAAGGGTGATAAGTAGGGGAGTGACATGTTCTTTCTTAGACTTCTGCAGAATGAGCCTTGCAGCACTGTTCTGGACTCTCTGTAAGCGATCAAGTTCTTCAGTGGGGAGGCCGGCAAGCAATGAGTTGCAGTAGTCAAGTCGACTCAGGATCAGAGAGGAGACAAGTTGAACAGTGGCTTGGAGTGTCAGGAATGATCTGACAGAGGAAATCTTGCGCAACTCAAAAAAGGCACATTTACAAACAAAACTAATGTGTTTTTGCATTGTCAGAGCAGAGTCCAGGTACACGCCTAGGTCCTTAACAGCGGTTTGGGAAACAATCTGAGTGTCGCCTATTGTCAGGGAAGTACAGTCAATCTGATTTAAAGCATGCCTTGAGCCTGACAGCATCACCTCAGTTTTTGAGTCATTCAGCTTGAGTTTATTGTCTATCATCCAGTCTTTAACTGACTCAATGCAGCGCTCAGTGTTTTTAACCACTTTTGGAAAATCACTGGGGGGAGCAGAATCCTCTATTTGGGTGTCGTCGGCATACTTGTGGTGTTCGCAGCCATGCCTCGAGATGACGTCAGATAGGTCCTGTGTATATAGTGTAAACAGAACCGGGCCTAGAACAGAGCCCTGAGGTACTCCGTGCTTCAGGGGAACAGGGGATGATTCTTTTTGACCTATTTGTACTCTTTGAAAGCGTTCAGAGAGATATGACACGAACCACTGGAAGGCTTTGTCGGCAATTCCAAACGTGAACTGTAGTCTCTTTAGGAGGACGTCGTGGTCGATGGTGTCAAATGCCGCCGAGAGGTCCAAGAGTGCGAGCACAGACACTTCCTTGTTGTCAGCACTGGTCAGCAGCTTGTCAGTTACGTAAAGAAGAGCGGTTTCTGTGCTATGATTTTTCTTGTATGCGGACTGATGGACGTCCAAAAGATCATTACTCAGCAGATGTTCTTGGAGCTGCGCTAGCACACACTTTTCTAACAGCTTGGTCAGAAAGGGTAAGTTTGAAATGGGTCTATAGTTCTTTAAGCACTCCGTATCAAGGCCTGGCTTTTTTAGAAGTGGTGTTATGACTGCCTCTTTAAACTGTGCAGGCACAGACCCAGACTGAAGAGAAAGGTTTAAGATTCTCGTTACAACAGGAACAAGGAAATCCAGGCAAGTTTTCATGAGTGACGTGGGAATGGGGTCAAGTGTGCAGGATTTTGGAGCACATTTTGAAATAAGTTCAAAAACAAACTTCTCAGAAACAGGGCTAAACCGTGTAAGGGGGGTCCCTGAAAATGCGGCGAAGGACATTTGTGTTTTGGATGAGTCGAGACCTTTGCGAATGTCAGAGATCTTCTGGTCAAAGAAATTGCTGAAAGTCTCGGGGAGTTCTGATGGGGGAATCAATTTAGGGAGGGCAGTGGCTTTCTTCTTCGCGAATAGCTCATCTGTTACAGAAAACAGAGCCTTGGTGTCTTTGCACTCAGCGAGGCGGGATGTATAGTATTCCTGCTTGGCACTGGTGTGGAGAGCTTTGATGTCGTCAAGCTGTTGACGATAAATCTGACGGTGAACTGTCAGGCCTGACGTTCTCCATAACCTCTCCCACTTGCGTACGATCCGTTTGTGGTCCTTTATATCTTCGGACATCCATGGGGCTGAGGGACGATCAGTGACTTGCCTGGTGACAAGGGGGGCGTGGCTGTCCATCAGCTGACGTAGACAGGTGTTGAAGACCATCAAGAGGTCTCTGTCTGGCGTGTCGGCAGCAGTGGAGGCGGCAAACACCCTCACGTCTTCCCTGAACTTGTCCACGTTCATCTTCTTCAGGTTTCGTGACGTGACCGTTCTTACTGCAGGCTTGGGCTTCTGAATGCTGATGTTGAAGAAAAGAGCTGAGTGGTCGGATATCTGACAGTCTCTCACAGAAAATGAGCTTGTTGGATTGTCGGCCTCACGCACAACAAGCCAGTCAAGAGTGTGACCATCTGTATGTGTGGGTTCATTGATCAGCTGAACAAGACCCTTCAGAAATGTCTTTACTCGGTTCACTGAACTGTTTGCCTGTGCGTCGAAGTGACAATTAAAATCACCAACAAACAAGTGTTTCTTTGTGTGGTACATTTCAAGAAGGTCTGGGAGTTCGTTCAAGAAATCCGTGTCTTTCAAACCGTTCTTTTTGCTGGGGGGAGGACGGTAGATGCATACAAAAAACAAAGATGACTGTTGATGGGAGTAGTGCATTTCAACAGCTTCGAAAGAGAGAAACTGTAGTCGCTTGAAAAACAGGTTGTTGGTAAGGTGAGTGGCGTGAATGATACATATCCCGCCCCCTCTTCTGTCCGTTCTGGGAAAGGACTGAGTCGTATGAGTGGAAGGGGTCATGTCTTTGATAGTAGCCTCATCACCTTTCTCGCACAGCCAAGACTCCGTGATAATTGCAAGATCAATGTGATCGTCAATAATTAGGTCACGAATGATGTGTGTTTTCGGCCTGCAGGAACGAGCATTTACATGGAAAGCGTTTATGCCAGGGTGGTTGTGAGAGTACGATGAAGGAACAATGGAAGAGGTATGCACTTGAACGAGGTTGCTTGTGATCACACCGCGAGTTGGGCGGTCAGACAGTGTTGGTGTGTCCACGACAGGGGAGATAACCACTGGAATAGTCTTACCTCGTTGTTTGCGGCGACCACCGCGGTACGGGCGACGTTTACCTTTTTTTCGCTGAAAAGGACAGGGTGGGGTGCGTAGAAGTTGTAAATCTGACAGATGTTGTGAAAATCCCGGGGACATATACACAGGCTTTCCCTGTAAACACAGGAGTTCTGCTCGGCTGTACTTGACACAAGGTCGCACAGCTGTAGTCACAACACTGTGCACCGGAGCGGTGCGCTTGTACTCTTGCTTAGTATCAGCCGTGTTGACGATAGCCGTGAGCGAATCCTTAGTTGACAGCAGTGTAGAGAGAAGGGATAGTCCGATCAGAAACATGGAGATATCTCTCCAGCCCAGCATCCAAAGATGCCAAAACTGGTACCACTCTGTAGGTCTCAACATGACGAAGACAAATATCACAACATAAAAAGCGATCAAGGTTAATTGACACTATAATTAACCAAAACACGCAGAGCACGTCACCTCAAGCCTGTTAGGCGATGGTGAACACTACTCAAAAGGAAAAAAAGTTATTAAGAGGGATATGTGTCAAATACCCCATACAGTATTGTACATAAGTGTACCTCTCAAATGTGACACCCCCCCCCCCCCCCCCCCCCGGCTTTAATACCAGTTTCTGTACAGCTGTTATGATCCGAGATAATGCGTATTCGGTCATTTTGACAAGACATATTGCTAAAGTTCTGCTTAGTATTATTAGCAGCTTTGATTTGACTTGCCCAATTTTGGGCTTAAGTACTAGTACCTGCGATCAAAGGACACAACGGGGACCGAGGTACAACAGCTAGAATCCTTCTATTTACTCCTCTTATAAGCGGGACACACATCACAGGTACCCCTGTATATATTATCTAGCTCATAAATCAACCCCCCCCCTAGTTTTGTTTCATAGCGGATGTAATATGTCTTATTCATGTGTTTTCCAAAATTAAACAGTGAATCTTCTTCCTGTGTAAGCTTATGTGTTGGTGGGTGAGAGAGAGAGAGAGAGAGAGAGAGAGAGAGAGAGAGAGAGAGAGAGAGAGAGAGAGAGAGAGAGAGAGAGAGAGATAATGCCCATGTGCAGGGATGTCGTTTGTTTGCTGAACGCCCAGCCGACCACGAAGGGCCATATCAGGGCGGTACTGCTTTGACATATAACGTGCGCTACACACAAGACAAAAGTCGCAGCACAGGCTTCATGTCTCACCCAGTCACATTATTTTGACACCGGACCAACCAGTCCTAGCACTAACCCCATAATGCCAGACGCCAGGCGGAGCAGCCACTAGATTGCCAATTTTAAAGTCTTAGGTATGACCCGGCCGGGGTTCGAACCCACGACCTCCCGATCACGGTGCGGACGCCTTACCACTAGGCCAACCGTGCCGGTTAGGGATGTCGTTAGGCGTCGGACATCGGTCATACTCATAGTCCGATTAACTGCCTCAAATGTCCGATTCATATGGTCAGGTCTCGGTCAGATGTCCTATAATACTTTGTAGAATGCGGACTGTGTCCGATTAAATTTTGCTTGCATCGGTCAATAAATCGCAAAGCTTTGACAATATTTTGCCGCTATATACTCAATATCATTCTGCAACATGTGTAATCCACAACACGACCACCAGACACAGCAACAAACTAAACTGACACATTCACACTAGTGTGACAGTGTGAGAGAGAGAGACATCTGCTATAGCAACTGTTCCAGGGCATCGGTATCTGAAAGTTCATTACATCCAGTCACTCTATGTAGCCCACTGGTACACACCAGGGCGGGGATGTAGCTCAGTCGGCAGGGTTCGACACTAGCGGGGGCGGGGGGCGGAACGCCCCAGAGTTTTGTGTTCCGCCCCAAACATTGCCGAAGCTTGGGGCCCACTCCGCCCCAGGATAAATTCCAACAATGACAAACCGAAAATTCTAATGCCAGGGGCAATCACTAAAATTTGCCAGTCAAAGTCGTCACTGAAATTTGCGTTTCGATCAATGCCGCAGTCAAGAAAAAAACAAACATTCAGAAATCGTCGAAGGACAATGCCGCAAGGGAAATAACTCCCAGATTGCGCTCTTTAGCATGAGAGATAAGTATCGCCTTCAAATGCCAAACGCAGAATGTGGCGACACATCCCTGGTGTAAAAAGACATGGAAATGAAGATGAAGAACAGGGTGGTGAAAACGAAAAAAGGAGACCGATGCAGCCAAAAGCGCGAAGCGCTGTCGTAATTTCAATGTCAAATGGTTGAAAGATTTTCCCTGGCTTCAGTACGACGAAGAAAAACAGACAATGCATTTCCCACCCGTGCAGATCTTATGGCGGAGAACCACTTGGAAAAAGTGGGTATTCTGATATATATATATATATATACTTAGCATGAATAAGAGTGGGCCCCAGATTTTTGTTTTCCGCCCCAGCAATTTCCATCTCTGGGGCCAGTGTGGCCCCAGGCCAAACAAGTTAGTGTCGACCCCTGGTCGGTAGCGCGCTGGATTTGTATCCAGTTGGCCGCTGTCAGCGTGAGTTCGTCCCCACGTTCGGCGAGAGATTTATTTCTCAGAGTCAACTTTGTGTGCAGACTCTCCTCGGTGTCCGAACACCCCCGTGTGTACACGCAAGCACAAGACCAAGTGCGCACGAAAAAGATCCTGTAATCCATGTCAGAGTTCGGTGGGTTATAGAAACACGGAAATACCCAGCATGCTTCCTCCGAAAGCGGCGTATGGCTGCCTAAATGGCGGGGTAAAAACGGTCATACACGTAAAAGCCGTGGGAGTTTCAGCCCATGAACGAACAAACAAACAAACTGGTACACAATCAGTCTCTCTCAGTATGGAGTAATTTCTTGCCAAAAAGATCAGGATCAGATGTTTTGGGGGTTTCATCACAGTAGGCCCTTTTAAAAGTAATCATATGGAGCAAAGCCATTTCAAATAAGTTTGGTTGTTAACTTGAACCTGTCAATTAAGTGTCGTGTGTTCATTTGCTTCATTGGTGACGTGACATCTTTCTTTTTTGTTCATCAAGAGAGGTAACTGTAATTTCCTGTCATTTACGCGGATGAAAGTACCCCCCCCCCCCCCCCCCCCCCTCAAATTTTCTCAACGGATTTACACTGATCTCAGAAATGACCCTGGGGCTCATCAAAAGGCGGAAGATTCCCTCGCCTGATACTTGTATGTTGGGGCAGTGGAACCATGACTTCCACGTCGATGAAGTGCAAATTACAAGTCTAATTCATTCAAGCGATAAAATGAGTACTGAGGGAAAATCCACCCAACTCACATGCAGGCTACTTTCTATAGGGCACATTGAACAGAGGTAACTACTAGTAATAAGTATACTCATTATCAAGGGCAGATAAAGATTTGTTTTTACACTTATATGAAGGCATGAATGCAGGCAGACACAAAAGGACACACAGCAACACACAGTGACCCCCCCCCCCCCCCCCACACACACAGTGGTTGGTTTCTATACTTACAGACTGCCTGTTGGAAGGTGTACCAGGCCCATTGGGTAAACTACTAGGACCGGAACTGCCCTGAAAGTAAAAGTCACAAAGCATATCTCATAAATACTGCATTTTTCTCAGTGAAACTTTGGAAAAAACTATTTACCAACTGTGTCACTGTTTTTGTCGTGTAAATAATAGTTTCCTTACAAAGCGCTGGCACGTCACTCCTAAATTTACATCAGAACCGTGGAACATATGATGATTTCACAATACAAGTCTTCTGAACTGACCTGATGTGACAGATAACTCATCATTTACTGGTAAAAAAAAAAAAAAAAATACAACAAAAACACCAGAACTCTGTGCTTTAAAATTTAAATAAATATTCAACCAATCAATAGGTTCAACCAATCAAGTAAAACTAATCCCCAAATACTATTCAAAACTACACATTACACCGAATGCAAGCGGGAAAAATGTTCTGAGCAACCAGTTCTATGGAGCGAGCATTAAGTTAGTTTCTGCCTGCAGGAATACTTTCCGCATTGTGGGAATTCCAGCCGCAGAGCCACATGCACCACAAAGATCAGACAAGAAGGGCAAAGCCCATACGACTCACATGCTTTACACATTTTTCCTACCAAAATACATGTGACCTTGACCCAAGGTCAAGGTCATCCAAGGTCATGCAACACAAAGCTGTTAATTCAAGACATAGGAAGTACAATGGTGCTTATTGGCTCTTTCTACCATGAGATATGGTCACTTTTAGTGGTTCACTACCTTATTTTGGTCACATTTCATAAGGGTCAAAGTGACCTTGACCTTGATCATATGTGACCAAATGTGTCTCATGATGAAAGCATAACATGTGCCCCACATAATTTTTAAGTTTGAAACAGTTATCTTCCATAGTTCAGGGTCAAGGTCACTTCAAAATATGTATACAATCCAACTTTGAAGAGCTCCTGTGACCTTGACCTTGAAGCAAGGTAAACCAAACTGGTATCAAAAGATGGGGCTTACTTTGCCCAATATATCATATATAGGTGAGGTATTCAATCTCAAAAACTTCAGAGAAAATGGGAAAAATGTGAAAAATAGCTGTTTTTTAGGCAACATTTATGGCCCCTGCGAACTTGACCTTGAAGCAAGGTCAAGATGCTATGTATGTTTTTTGGGGCCTTGTCATCATACACCATCTTGCCAAATTTGGTACTGATAGACTGAATAGTGTCCAAGAAATATGCAACGTTAAAGTTTTCCGGACGGACGGACGGACGGACGTCCGGACGGACGACTCGGGTGAGTACATAGACTCACTTTTGCTTCGCATGTGAGTCAAAAATGAGAAAAAAGAAAATTAATACTCTGTTACCCTACATGCTAGAGGGCATAACAGGCACAAAGTAAGTCTAATGAATACTTACTGGTAGACCCAATTCCTCATCCAGTTTCTGTTTTTTGCGAGGCCCGATAGCTCTGAGGGCTGTCAGGTTGGCTTCTCGCTGCCGAACTTCTTCCGCCTCCGCCTGCTGCAATTCTTTGGCTTTCTGCTTCAGCTTCTTATTCTTCTTCGGCGTTCCAGACTTCAGCTTCAACTGTTCTGGGTCTTCATTTTTTGATCGACTCTGTACGGATACAATCATCAAACGTTGGTGTGAATCCTTTGGCTTCATGCTCATGTCAGGGGGAGAGTTACAATGAGGATGTTAAATATCCACTTCAGATCACTTTTAAATGAAGGTGCCAAAATTGATTTTTTTCTGGTATATTATGATCAAAATTGACATTTATTTAACAAATGAAATAACACATTGCCGCAATGCTTGGCGGAGCACAGGCGGAAGGTATCGTCCACTGGACTACTACTATTAGGCACAAAAAAAAATTGTCTGTTTCTGGTAACATGGCTAAAAAAAATAGGGTAGGTAGGTAGGGATTTTTTTTATTTTTATTTTTTTTTTTTACCCCAAATGTAGACCAATAAAACTAACTTTAAAAATCGCGCAAAGAGACTGGATTCACTATACAAAGAGACAAGACACTCAACACATTTACAAATCGTCAGCGGACTTTCGTTTTCACACGTTTTTGTTGTTCATTTTCTCACCCTGTCCTTTACCACCACCCAAAAAAAAAAAATAATTTGAGTTTGGAAAAAAAAAGTTTAGGGTCGGCGCCGAAATTTAGGGTCGGTCGGGTGACCAGAAACAGACAATTTTTTTTTTGGTGGCCTTACTGAAGTACTATCACGGCCTGTGGGCGGAGGCAGCATATGGAGCTCGATGTCCTTTTTCCGGGGACACCCCGAAGCGTCCCGGTACCAAAGCGTCCCGGTACCGAAGCGTCCCGGTACCAAAGCGTCCCAGTACCGAAGCGTCCCGGTACCAAAGCGTCCCGGTACCGAAGCGTCCCGGTACCAAATCGTCCGGGTACCGAAGCGTCCCACTATAACGCGTCACAGGACTTGGACTTTTTTTTTTAAACCTTGACCTTGATTTGACCTTGACTTTACTAACCATATTTAAAAAAAAAATTAATCTTGACCTTGATTTGGTTTAAACATAAGTTTATTTTAACAAAGGTTACAATCATGACATGTATACAAAGTTCACAGAAACAGCAACAAGCTAGAAGCTTATAGTGGTGTTCCTGCATGACATTACAACATAAGGCGGTAACGGGTGAAAAATTTGTCTCAATAAACCAAATCTATTAATAACGTAATGAACGTTGCATAATGATTATAAAGAAAGACAGTAAAGGAAGGAAGGAGGGAAAGAAGATGAATAAAAGAAGAGGGATGGGTAGGAGATGTGCAGAAGTTTAAGTTGTTGTCCGGCTTGTAGAGCATTTATTCTGACTTACCCAAAGCGGCCTGAACGTTCAATGAACGAGTGTACGGTGGAAAAAATTTTCCTGTTCAAATCTAAAGAATACTGTCTGTCTCCGTTTAAAAGGTGGGGGAGGTGAATTGTGTGATTAGGGAGGGTATGTATAGTTTCTTGACGTGCTTCGCGATAATTTGGACAATCGAATATGAAGTGTTGTACGGATTCGGACGGGAATCCACAGTCACAAGATGCATCTGTAGCAACGTGACGTCTCACTAGATCGTTATTGAGATCACTTATATATAACCTGAGCTTACAGTGAATTATTTGTGACATGCGATCTCCAGAATAAAAATAACACGGCGGACTTAAATCGTTTTTTGACAAAAAGTGCTTAAATTCACTTAGGGAATCACTAAGTTTTATATAGTCTGGTAAAGAATTCCAGAGTTGTGTAGTAGATGGGAGAAATGAGTTTCTATATAATTCAGTTTTAAACGATGGAACTTTCCTGTCTAGAGGTCTGCGCCGGTGATATGGGTTATTAGTTGATATCAATGGTGGCAATATCGCTAATAAGTAGTTTGGCACCTTGCGGTGAACGATCTTGTGAAATTGTTAGGCGCGTTTGATCGATCTGCGCGATCGCGCGATCGCGCTGCGCGTTTGGTGGATCAATCAAACGCGCACACATCGATCGATGTGTGCGCATTTGATCGATGCAAAGAATAGGCTACAAAGAATACAAGAATCGTTAAAACGCGCAGCTCTTATACTTGCGCATTTGGACGATCTGTCACAAAGTAAGTCCCTACCACACACACACATCGCACGCCGGAAGTGAAAAGTTTCAAATACAAGAATGTTCCGAAATATACCCCAACAACGTTTTTGATTTGTTTGTTGTCACGCCTCTCAATCTTTCAAACAGTCTCTCAGTCTCTCTCTCTCTCTCTCTCTCTCTCTCTCTCTCTCTCTCTCTCTCTCTCTCTCTCTCTCTCTCTCTCTCTCTCTCTCTCTCTCTCTCTCTCTCTCTCTCTCTCTCTCTCTCTCTCTCTCTCTCTCTCTCTCTCTCTTATGATCTTATTCTTATAAAGTTACTATTATTGCGTGTGTCTGCGTTTCATCATAAAAAGTTTGTTCCTATGTATTCCCATTTCGATTATAACCATTTTGCTTAGATCAGGACGGCTGGAAGAAAGGTCCTACGGACCTAATGCTATCTTTCCTGTAATAAAGTTCTATGTTTCAATGTTTCTCTCTCTCTCTCTCTCTTAGTCTCTCAGTCTCTCTCTCTTAGTCTCTCTCTCTTCTCTCTCTCTCTATCGCTCTTTCTTCCTCTCTCTCTGTCTCTCTCTCTCTTAGTCTCTCTCTCCCCCTCTCTCTCTCTCTCTCTCTCTTAGTCGCTCAGTCTCTCAGGATCTCTCTCTCTCTGTCTCTGTCTCTCTCTTAGTCTCAGTCTCTCTCTCTCTCTTCTCTGTCTCTCTCCTCTCTGCTCTCTGTCTCTCTCTCTTCTCTCTCTCTCTCTCTCTCTCACACACACTTTCTCTCTCTCTCTCTCTCTCTCTTAGTCTCTCAGTCTCTCCCCCCAATCCCTCCTTCCTCATCTCTGTCCATCCCTCTGACATCTCATGAAAACAGCTGAACTTTTAAATCATTTGCTATTAAAGGACAATTAAACACTCAATGAGCTAATACATGTGAAATGGATGATCAGGTGCAACCTCGACGCATATATATATACCTGTGATGTGATGTCTTTGAGGTAGTCTAAGTGTTTGGTACAATATAATCCCATTTTTTCTTCTTTTTTAAAATGTCTTACAGATTGTTGTAACTTGTTTAGACACTTATAGCTAGGCCTACTTCCGGTCATAACTTCCGGTCATTGCCAGCAGACGTGTGTGTGCGTAATATGGTGATTTGCCGGGTGAGACGGATCGTCCAAATGCGCAAGTATATAAGAGCTGCGCGTTTTAACGATTCTTGTATTCTTTGTATTGATCAAACGCGCACACATCGATCGATGTGTGCGCGTTTGATCGATCCACCAAACGCGCAGCGCGATCGCGCGATCGCGCAGATCGATCAAACGCGCCTAACAAAATAATATCAATTTATGACGTTTTCGCCTCTCTAGTAATGAAATAAAGCCTGACTCATCGTACAATTTTTGATGGCTTGTACCGCGGACTGCTCCAACAATGGTTCGAATTGCATCTAAGTGAATACTTTCGAGCTCGGTGGCTAACTCCTTAGGGCAGTTGTCCCAGAGAACATCAGCATAATCAAAATGTGGCAATATGAAGGATTTATACATTGTTTCTAAAGCTTTTCTGCCTAGTCTATATTTATAAGATCGTAAGCAAGCTACTAGCGTACGGCATTTTGCTATAACAGATTTAATATGTAACTCCCACATGTGGCTTCAAGGTTAGGAATCAAAAGATCTGTTCTCTCTTTACAGCATAAGTAATCTTTAACGTATATTGCCACACCACCGTGTGCTCCGTCTGGTCTGTCTCTTCGCACAAGTGGATGGAAACCATTAATATTAAATTGGTCTTGCATCTTACCAGCAGGTAACCAAGTCTCAGATAAAGTTGACCTTGACTTCACTGATTTTTGTAATTTTGCACAGACCTTGATTTGCTTTCGGTAAAAAAAAAAATCACTTTTTGTCAAACTTTTCCCCAACTTTACTTTAGATCTGTACTCACAACACACCAATTTGGAAATACCGTACCCGTGTGGACAAGTTCGGGGGAAAAGTCCGTAGGCTTCCGTTCACAAGAGGGATATGTCTGTTATCACACACGCTTTCTGGCTTCACTAAGCGTGAGCGTCGGAAAAAGTCTTTTCAGTTCTGCCTCCGACTTTTAAATTGTATCATTTGGGTTAATTTGGGTTTGTTTGGGTTCATTTGGGTAATACAAAACGCTCGCGCTGGACCCGAGTACTCTTCAGACTGGCTCGCTCCCCCAGTATGAAAGTTTTTGTCTTGTGCACGTTTAAGACCAAGTGATTGCTCTGTGTGAATTACAGGCATTCCCTTTGCTATATATAATACATTGGCATGCGAGCCGAGGATGTGCGTGGTGACTGGTACCGGGACGCTTCGGCACCGGGACGCTTCGGTACCGGGACGCTTCGTGCCCTACTGCGCGGGAGCGTCCCGAAGCGTCCCGGTACCAAAGCGTCCCAGTACCCCTGTGACGCGTTATATCGGGACGCTTCGGTACCGGGACGCTTCGGCACCGGGACGCTTCGGTACCGGGACGCTTCGTGATGTACCCCT
>NW_027128323.1:0-4159 GCF_037325665.1 Littorina saxatilis
AAAATGATCCACAATTACGTTCATCTTATTCTTCATCATTTTCGGATTCCAAAAACATATAAATATGTTATATTCGGATTAAAAACAAAATCTGAAAATTAAAAACATAAAAATTATGATTAAAATACAATTTCCGAAATCGATTTAAAAACAATTTCATCTTATTTCTTTTTTTCATTCTCTTTTTCTCTTTTTGCTTGTCCCGACGCTTGTTCCTTCTCCCAGTATGCTACCACGCCGCCCCGTCTTAGCACTCACTGCAACATCCACCCCTGAACTTCGTTCTGCCGCCAGACTATTGTCGAGTCAGTGAGCCCCAAGTGTTGGTCAGACACCTGGGCACCCTCACTAATTCTACAGACACTCCAGGGAAGGATGTCAGGCCGCTGCGGTAGGCTACCCTCGGAAGATGACACTGCACTGCTGCTGAGTCACTTCGACGGTGTTCAGTATTGGTCCTGTTCCTGGCAAACGACACTGAATGTTAAGTCGCGGAGCCAGACTGAGTGAGCGTCTCCCCAGAGAGCAGACCGCCACTGCGTCCTTCCGTCGACCCCCCTGGAGCATCCCAGGCCGGCAGCAGAATATTCAGGGATGGCTGGAACAGGAACACTGGAACCAAGGTCACCATGAGAGCCCTGAGCAGGAAGGGTCACAAGAATCGAGACAAGTTTCTTTTATTTTTGCACTTTCTGCGTCAATCGCATTCGTGAAGTGAATGACACTCGGCTGTGTGATCCCAGCCTTCCCATTGGAACTTTAGCACTTCCACTCTGGGTAGGAGCCGACCGAAGCTCGAAAAATTTCGCCTTACGCGACTTGTTTTAATGTCCTATCAACCTATTTGGCGACATGTTGACATTGTCTAGCTTAACTGTGGACTCAGTGTGGTCAACGTTTTGATTTGACATTTGTGTTTGCAGATCGAGAGTTTTAACAATGGGTGAGAAAGAGAGCGCTCTGGTTGAGGTCAAAACAAGTCGCGTAAGGCGAAATTACTACATTTAGTCAAGCTGTGGAACTCACAGAATGAAACTGAAGGCAACGCAACGCAGCAAGACCGTATACTCGTAGCATCGTCACTCCACCGCCCGTGGCAAAGGCAGTGAAATTGACAAGAAGAGCGGAGTATTCGTTGCGCTGAGAAGGATAGCACGCTTTACTGTACCTCTCTTCGTTTTAACTTTCTGAGCGTGTTTTTAATCCAAACATATCTTTTTTGGAATCAGGAATCGACAAGGAATAAGATGAAAGTGTTTTTAAATTGATTTCGAAAAAGAAATTTTGATCATAATTTTTATATATTTAATTTTCAGAGCTTGTTTTTCATCCAAATATAACATATTTATATGTTTTTGGAATCAGAAAATGATGGAGAATAAAATGAACGTACATTTGGATCGTTTTATAAAAAAAATATTTTTTTTACAATTTTCAGATTTTTAATGACCAAAGTCATTAATTAATTTTTAAGCCACCAAGCTGAAATGCAATACCGAAGTCCGGGCTTCGTCGGAGATTACTTGACCAAAATTTCAACCAATTTGGTTGAAAAATGAGGGCGTGACAGTGCCGCCTCAACTTTCACGAAAAGCCGGATATGACGTCATCAAAGACATTTATCGAAAAAATGAAAAAAACGTCCGGGGATATCATACCCAGGAACTCTCATGTCAAATTTCATAAAGATCGGTCCAGTAGTTTAGTCTGAATCGCTCTACACACACACACACACACACACACGCACAGACACACACACATACACCACGACCCTCGTCTCGATTCCCCCCTCGATGTTAAAACATTTAGTCATAACTTGACTAAATGTAACAAGTCGCGTAAGGCGAAAATACAATATTTAGTCAAGTAGCTGCCATTGTTCAGCAAGACCGTATACTCGTAGCATCGTCAGTCCACCGCTCATGGCAAAGGCAGTGAAATTGACAAGAAGAGCGGGGTAGTAGTTGCGCTAAGAAGGATAGCACGCTTTTCTGTACCTCTCTTTGTTTTAACTTTCTGAGCGTGTTTTTAATCCAAACATATCATATCTATATGTTTTTGGAATCAGGAACCGACAAGGAATAAGATGAAAGTGTTTTTAAATTGATTTGGACAATTTAATTTTGATAATAATTTTTATATATTTAATTTTCAGAGCTTGTTTTTAATCCGAATATAACATATTTATATGTTTTTGGAATCAGCAAATGATGGAGAATAAGATAAAACGTAAAATTGTTATTTTTTTTTACAATTTTCCGATTTTTAATGACCAAAGTCATTAATTAATTTTTAAGCCACCAAGCTGAAATGCAATACCGAACCCGGGCTTCGTCGAAGATTACTTGACCAAAATTTGAACCAATTTGGTTGAAAAATGAGGGCGTGACAGTGCCGCCTCAACTTTCACGAAAAGCCGGATATGACGTCATCAAAGACATTTATCAAAAAAATGAAAAAAACGTATGGGGATTTCATACCCAGGAACTCTCATGTCAAATTTCATAAAGATCGGTCCAGTAGTTTAGTCTGAATCGCTCTACACACACACACACACACACACACGCACGCACGCACGCACGCACGCACACACATACGCACATACACCACGACCCTCGTCTCGATTCCCCCCTCTATGTTAAAACATTTAGTCAAAACTTGACTAAATGTAAAAAGGAAACATGCCTAAACTAGATCATCCAGCTACAGGAATACGACATCTGAAGGTTAAGCTATAGGCCACACACACACACACACACACACACACACACACACACACACACACACACACACACACACACACATACACACACACACATATATAATACGAAGTTCTGCTTACCCTGTATGAATTGCAATGGCGAGATCCTGAGCCGTATCGCTGTCGACACTGTTCGTCAATGTCATAGAGATCCCCCAGCATCAGTTGTGTCACATCCGTCGAGTTTATTACGGTGGCTTTTTTGTGAAGACACTGGTAACGTGTTCTGAAACCCATTGACAAGAAGCACGTGTTGATAATAATGTGCAGAGTACGATCACTTTAGCCTCACGGGGGTAATGGTACGTTTTGCAGTTCTGCGAAAAACTGTCACGGTCAATTGCTCTCATTTTGGAGACTTTACTCGGCATAATGTATTTTCGCCTTACGTGACTTGTTTTCTTTTTATATTTAGTCAAGTTTTGACTAAATATTTTAACATCGAGGGGGAATCGAAACGAGGGTCGTGGTGTATGTGCGTGTGTCTGTCTGTCTGTCTGTCTGTCTGTCTGTGTGTGTAGAGCGATTCAGACTAAACTACTGGACCGATCTTTATGAAATTTGACATGAGAGTTCCTGGGTATGAAATCCCCGAACGTATTTTTCATTGTTTTGATAAATGTCTTTGATGACGTCATATCCGGCTTTTCGTGAAAGTTGAGGTTGCACTGTCACGCCCTCATTTTTTAACCAAATTGGTTGAAATTTTGGTCAAGTAATCTTCGACAAAGCCCGGACTTCGGTATTGCATTTCAGCTTGGTGGCTTAAAAATTAATTAATGACTTTGGTCATTAAAAATCTGAAAATTGTAAAAAAAAAATAACAATTTATAAAACGATCCAAATTTACGTTTATCTTATTCTCCATCATTTGCTGATTCCAAAAACATATAAATATGTTATATTCGGATTAAAAACAAGCTCTGAAAATTAAATATATAAAGATTATTATCAAAATTAAATTGTCCAAATCATTTCAAAAACACTTTCATCTTATTCCTTGTTGGTTCCTGATTCCAAAAACATATAGATATGATATGTTTGGATTAAAAACACGCTCAGAAAGTTAAAACAAAGAGAGGTACAGAAAAGCGTGCTATCCTTCTTAGCGCAACTACTACCCCGCTCTTCTTGTCAATTTCACTGCCTTTGCCATGAGCGGTGGACTGACGATGCTACGAGTATACGGTCTTGTTGAAAAATGGCATTGCGTTCAGTTTCATTCTGTGAGTTCGACAGCTACTTGACTAAATATTGTATTTTCGCCTTACGCGACTTGTTATTCTTCTTTTTTGGGCGGGGAGCATCCTTCTTCCTTGGTTTCTTTTCTTTAATGAGAATTAAACTTTAACACCTATCATTCTAACTGTCTTAATCCCAATTCTATATCAACCATAC